>NC_053028.1:282110107-282401108 GCF_003073215.2 Triticum urartu
GGACAAATATTGAAGCTGAATCCAATGGAATGAAAATTGCAACATATAGTCTTCACATCCGAACAAAATGAACGAATGCATTCCTCTTGAAATGGTCACATATCCATAAATTGAGAAGCCACGTAGAATTAAGGTAGAGAAATAAATCAACAAGGTACGGATCCAGAACGAATAATCGGTAAGAAATCCCAATCTCAAACCAATATCCGTGGAAGAAGAACTAGAGCTACTAGAATTCCCACCTATGAAACTCCCGAACCTTTCCGGTTATGCAATCAGTTGTTGGGGATACAGGGGAAGCATAATATCTCACCCAAACTAGCAAATCCTACATCCAGCTGTATCCATCCTTCAACACATAACCAAGAAACCTTCGGAAACCATCTACCTCAACCTTCGAAAAGCATCCGTTATACAAGTTATGGCGATACTCCCGAACTCCTGCCCCAGTACTGGGTGGCGTCGAGGTTATCTCACCAACGAACTGCATAAAAAGAGATTTTCGATGTCGGCGTACTAAACTCAGGTATTCCAGAACTGCAACGATAAAATTATGACGACAACACCTTAGAGCTCAACTCCCCGGGACACTTCCACTAAACCCCTGACAGGAGGCACCAAGACAATGTTCTCATCATAAAACCATCGGAACGATTCCAAGATACCCGCGTGATCCTAAAAAAAAATTAGTGAAATTTGAGAAGAGAAGAGTCAAAACTCTACGTCAGGATGCCTTACCAGAGCGATGAGGAGACTGGGAAGTAAAAAGAATTCCTAATCTCTCCGATATATAATTCCTAAATGACTCAAAACATTTTTCTAGACACAACTCGATCGCTAAAAACGATCAAGCAATGGGGCTCCTAAGGTCGGGGAAGGCTCTGATACCAACTTGTAACACCCTCGATGCAACCATAGCTCCCACGTGTCGAGGCACGACTTAGAGACATAATCACATTGAAGGCATATGTCGCAAGTTAGGAAATCTTCACAACATCCCATGTAATATAAATCAGAAAGGGTGGATAACATAGTTGGCTTACACTCGCCACGTCAATCAAGTACATAAATAACATTACATCAACCAAACACTCATGGCCCGACTACGGCGCCAAAATAAAAGATAACCCAACATGCGACACGGTCCCGATCACCCCCAACTGGGCACCACTACTGATCATCAGGAAAGGAAACATAGTAACGTTGAGAGTCTTCATCGAACTCCCACTTGAGCTCATACGCGTCTGCTGGAGCGGAATCATCGGGCCCTGCATCTGGTGTAATAGTAATCTGTGAGCCACAGGGACTCAGCAATCTCGCACCCTCGCGATCAAGACTATTTAAGCTTATAGGTAAAGCAAGATAAATATGTGGAGCTGCAGCAAGCGACTAGCATATATGGTGGCTAACTTATTCGCAAAAGAGAGCGAGAAGAGAAGGCAAAGCGCGAGCACGAAACTAGAGAACAACCTGTGCAAACATTACTCCAACACCGTGTCCACTTCCCAGATTCCGCCGAGAAGAGGCCATCACGGTAACACACTCAGTTGATTCACTTTAAATAAGTTAAGGTTCAAGTTATCTACAACCGGACATTAACAAATTCCCATCTGCCCATAACCGCGGGCACGGCTTTCGAAAGTTCAAATCCCTGCAGGGGAGTCCCAACTTAGCCCATGACAAGCTCTCACGGTCAACGAAGGAATAGACCTCCTCCCAAGACGTTCTGATCAGACTCGATATCTCGGTTCTTCAAGACACTTCGACAGGTTAAAACAAGACCAGCAACACCGCCCGAATGTGCCGACAAATCCCGATAGGAGCTGCACATATCTCTTTCTCAGGGCACACTCAGATTGTCTTAGGTACGGGTAGGCCAGCCCAGAGTTGCCCCTGGTGGCCACCGGCAGCTGACAGGTGGACCAACACTCAGAGGAGCACTTGCCCGGGGGGGGGGGTTTAAAATAAGATGACCCTCGGGCTCCGAAAACACAAGGGAAAAAGAGGCTAGGTGACAAATGGTAAAACCAAGGTTGGGCATTGCTGGAAAAGCTTTAATCAAGGCGAACTATCAAGGGGTTCCCATTATAACCCAACCGCGTAAGGAACGCAAAATCCGGGAACATAACACCGATATGACGGAAACTAGGGCGGCAAGAGTGGAACAAAACACTAGGCGAGAGGCCGAGCCTTCCACCCTTTACCAAGTATATAGATGCATTAAGATAACAAGATAATATAATGATATCCCAACAAGTAAATAAACGTTCCAACAAGGAACGGCCTCCAAACTTCACCTGCAACTAGCAACGCTATAAGAGGGGCTGAGCAAAGCGGTAACATAGCCAATCAACGGTTTGCTAGGACAAGGTGGGTTAGAGGTTTGACATGGCAATTTGGGAGGCTTGAAAGCAGGTGGTAGGCATCGTAGCATTGGCATAGCAAAAGGGCGAGCAATCTAGCATAGCAAAGATAGTAGTGATTTCGAGGGTATGATCATCTTGCCTGCACAGTTGTCAGAGTTGACTGGATCCTCGAAAGCAAACTCAACGGGCTCCTCGTTAGCGAACTCGTCTCCCGGCTCTACGCAAACAAGACAAACAAGCAACAAGGATACAATCAACCACGTGCAACTCAAACAACATGATGCAAAGATGATATGCTATGCGGGATGCATATGCAAGATATGATAGGAAATGCATGAACCTGGCCTCAACTTGGAAATCCAAGTGTGCCACTGGAAAGATGAGATGAAATCTCTTGAAAACGATATAAAGATCGCCGGAATCGGAGTTGCGGTTTGGAAATGGCAAGCGATTCAAAAATGACACCGGTCTGCGATTTACAGCAAGTAGCCATCTAAATGCAATGAGATCAACATGCTACAGCATCCAAACATGACAACAAAATACATGGCAGGGATGCATTCAAGATGCTTAACAGAAGTCTAGCACTGAGCTACGGCCAAAACATCGATTAACAGGTTCAAACAAGCATGGCAAAAAATGCATATCACAAACAGATTTCAGACTTAGTGAATTAACACTTGTCTGGAATTTCAGATCAGGTAGCACTCTTCGGAGAAACAAAACTACATGCTACAGGACCTGAACATGGCAAAATAAAACATGGCATGGAGCTACTCAAAGAGCTTAACAAAAGTCGCTTAGTGACCTTGAGCCAAAAGGGATCAGAAATACAATTGCAAGCATGTGAACATAGCAAAAACATAATCAGTTTTCAGACTTAGTGAAACTGAGACATGCTGAAACATAACTCAAGTAGGCATGTTTACGAGCTCGATGCACTCACTACGGTGCAAGTCATGACAAACTAAGCATACATCCATCAAGAATACACAAAATTCAATCTAGACATGGCAAGAACAAAAGCATAGCATGCACGGATCAACTACAACAACATCGGCAAAATTGCAAACAAGTTGACAATCTGCCCAGATTCACAAAGTAGCAAAAGTAGAGCTCGATTGACTCAAGCTAGGGTGCTCCATAATTGCAAACAAAGGCATGGATGGATAGAGCACTAAAATATTAACAAAACATCCTTACTGATCATCCTCAAAAGAGGCACGGATCACTTGGAAACAACATGAACATATGGCAACATGAGATAAACAGATCAAGGACTTAGTGGAAATGCTAAGTCCCTGAAAACAGAATTAACAAGTGCACCACTTTGCAAGCTTGTGCAAGTCACCACAAACATCACAAAAATACATGGGTTGCACCTCTGGAAAGATGACAAAACCCTTAACAAAACATATGTAGAGCATCAGGGCATATCATGCACACAATAATCATGGCAAAAATGACAAAAGCTAAATGGAGCAGCAGATCTGACAATTAACTCAAGTAGCCCTCTTCTAACAGCATTTCGGGCATCAAGATGAACTCAAATGAAAATGATGCAATGGAATGAAATGATGTACTCTCTGGGATGAACATTTTGATATGCTATATGCATGAATTGGAGCTACGGATGCAAAGTTACGGGGCTATGAACATGAGAACTTGAGCTAGGGTTAGGAGGGAAAAATCAACCGAAAATTCCAGATCTGAGATCTGCACGCGGATCGAGGACGGCCGGCGAGGTACTGTTCACCGGCGGGGGAGAGAGCTCGTCGGAGTCCGGCCGGAGGAGGATGAAGACGGAGAGGCGGCGCCGGCCTCGAGCGGCGTGGGCGGAGGAGACGGGCGCGGGCCCAGGCCGCGAGGCGGCGGGGCTGGCGAGGAGCTTCGGGCGGCCGGCGGGCGGTGGTGTGCGGCGGCTCCGGTCGCTGGGCGGAAGGAGGCGGCGGCGGCGGGGCGAACGAGGCGGCGGGGCCGGGCGCAGTGCGGCGGCGGCGGCTTCGGGCCGCGGGGGCCCGACTCGGGCCTGGCGGGCCCGCGCAGGTGGCGGCGCGGCGAACTGGGCATGCCCCCATGTGGTGGCGCGCGATTTGGCGGCTGTGGCGGCACGGACATGTCCGGTTAGGCGGCGGATATGTCCGGCGGCGGCGGGGAGATTTTTTTTGGGGTTAGGGGGGAGAGGATCCGCGAATTTGGAATGGGGGGTGTATATATAGGCATAGGAGGAGATAGGAGAGTCCAAACGAGGTGCGGTTTTTGGCCACGCGATCGTGATCGAACGCTCTAGATGATGGAGAAGGTTTAGGTGGGTTTTGGGCCAAAATGGAGGGGGTGTTAGGCTGCAACACACACGAGGCCTTTTCGGTCCCTCGGTTAACCGTTGGAGTATCAAACGAAGTCTAAATGATACGAAACTTGATAGGCGGTCTACCGGTAGTAAACCAAGGCCGCTTGGCAAGTCTCGGTCCAATCTGGAAGTGTTTAATCCCCACACACGAAAGAAAGCTAGAAATGACCACCGGAGGAGAACGAAGCGCCGGAATGCAAAACGGACAACGGGGAAAATGCTCGAATGCATGAGATGAACACGTATGCAAATGCAATGCACATGATGACATGATATGAGATGCATGACAACGACAACAACACACAGAGACAAAAACCTGAACCCGGGAAAACAAAATAACTTAACGCCGGAAACGGCAAGAGTTGGAGTACAAATTGGGAAAGTTACATCCGGGGTGTTACAGTGACCTCGGATTTGCCTTTCCACCGGAGCTCACCCAGTTGATCCAGCAGCAGGACACATTGATGCAGTTGCTAGTCCAGAATCAGAATCAGGGGAACAACAACAACAACCCACCACCACCACTGAATCCGCCGGTGTTTTCCAGTAGCACCGAGCCGATAGTAGCAGATGATTGGCTCCGCAAGACAGCTAGGAAGTTGACCACAGCAGGATGCACAGATGCGGAGAAGGTGAAGTTTGCCGCACATCAGCTAGAAGGACCCGCGACATCATGGTGGGAGAATTTCACAGCCACTTTCCCCGTCGACACTGTCACATGGGACCAGTTTCAGCAGGCTTTTCGTACTGCACATGTTTCAGCAGGAGCTATGGCCATGAAGAAGCGTGAGTTTCGCAACTTGCGCCAAGGAGGACGGACAGTTGGCCAGTATGTGGAGGAATTTAGTAAGCTAGCACGTTATGCCCCAGATGACGTCGCTACGGATGCAGCTAAGCGGGAGAAGTTTCTGGAAGGACTGAATGATGAGTTGAGCATGCAGTTGATGGTAGAAACCTTCAACAACTACCAGGAGTTGGTAGATCGTGCTCTTATGATTGAAGGGAAGCAACAGCAGATTGAGAACCGCAAGAGGAAGTATGGACAAGGAAAGTACAATTCAGGAGCTCAGCAGAAGCCACGTTTTACCCCTACACCGGGAGGACATTTTCAGCATACCCATGGAGGAGGTAGGTCGCACAATCACAATGGCACCAAGAATGGAAATGGCAACGGAGGAAGCAACGGCCAGAATCGCACCAACCCACCAACCCCAGCCAAGAAGGACCTAAGCCAAGTCACTTGTTTTAAGTGTCAGAAGACCGGACATTATGCCAATGAATGTCCTGAAGGCCAAAATGGGAATGGAAGTTCTGGGAAAAAGCTGAACGCTTTCAACAGGGGACAGGTGAACCACGTTAGCGTGGAGGAGGTTGAAGCTCAGCCCGATGCAGTAATAGGTAAGTTTTTGGTTAAGTCATTTACTGCACTCGTTCTTTTTGATACTGGTGCATCGCATTCATACATCTCAAGGGGATTTGTGGATAAGTATAACCTACCAACCCAAGCCCTTAGGTCACCCATGTTAGTAACCTCGCCTGGAGTAGAGTATGTGGCTAGTCTATGGTGTGATCGGTTACCATTAAGGATTGGTAACTATGTTTTTCCCTCAGACCTAATAGTATTGGAATCCCAAGGATTGGATGTGATATTAGGCATGGATTGGTTATCAAAGTATGAAGGGAATATAGAATGTGCTAGTAATCCAATTTTGCTTACCACCCCAGAAGGGAGAAGGATCAAGTATGTATCCCGGCATGTGCCAAGGAGGACCCAAGTAAATTGCCTAACAGGAGTTGTGCAGGAGGAAGTACCAGTAGTAAGGGATTTCCCTGATGTATTTCCAGAGGAGTTGCCAGGCATGCCACCGGATAGAGATATTGAGTTTTTGATTGAGGTATTGCCAGGCACAAGGCCAATATCAAAGAGACCATATAGGATGCCAGCAAAGGATTTGGTGGAAATTAAGAAGCAGATTAAGGAGTTACTGGATAAAGGATATATTCGCCCAAGTTCTTCACCTTGGGGATCGCCAGTACTTCTAGTGGAGAAGAAGGATGGATCGTTAAGGATGGTTGTTGATTATCGAGGATTGAATGAAGTAACGATCAAGAACAAGTACCCACTACCAATGATCAATGATCTATTTGATCGATTGCAAGGAGCTAAGGTATTTTCCAAGATCGATCTACGATCAGGATACCACTAGTTGATGATTCGAGAATAGGATATACCTAAGACAGCTTTTACCACCAGGTACGGGCTGTACGAGTATACCGTTATGTCATTTGGTCTGACTAACGCACCTGCATATTTTATGAACATGATGAACAAAGTGTTTATGGAGTTTTTGGATAAGTTTGTCGTAGTGTTCATTGATGATATCCTGGTTTATTCGAAGAATGAAGAGGAGCATAAGGAGCATTTGCGTTTGGTACTTGGAAAGCTCAGAGAACATCAATTATATGCCAAGTTCAGCAAATGTGAGTTTTGGTTGAAGGAAGTAGGATTCCTCGGACACGTTATATCTCGAGAAGGTATAGCAGTTGATCCCACTAAAGTTCAAACCGTGACCAAGTGGGAAGCCCCAACAACAGTGTGAGAGATCCGAAGTTTTCTTGGACTCGCAGGATACTACCGGAGATTTATTTAGAATTTCTCAAAGATTGCGAAGCCTATGACTGAGTTGTTGAAGAAGGATACCAAGTTCATATGGACAGAGGAATGTGAGGCTAGTTTCCAGGAGTTGAAGAAACGCTTAGTTACCTCACCAGTATTGATTTTGCCAGACCAGACCAAAGATTATGAGGTGTATTGCGACACTTCACGTCGAGGACTTGGAGCAGCGCTTGTGCAGGAAGGGAGAGTTGTTTCATATGCCTCAAGACAACTGAATCTTCATGAGTTGAATTATGCTACGCATGATTTGGAGTTAGCAGCCATAGTGCATGCTTTGAAAACATGGAGACATTTTCTCATTGGTAATCATTGTGAGGTGTACACGGATCATAAGAGTTTGAAGTACATTTTCACCCAGAAGGAGTTGAATCTCAGACAAAGGAGATGGTTGGAGCTTATCAAGGATTATGATATGAAATTGCATTATCACCCCGGAAAGGCTAATGTAGTAGCTGCCGCATTAAGCCGTAAGAGCCATGTCAATACATTAATGACGGGAGAAATACCAAAGGAGTTAGCCAAAAATCTTCGTGAACTATGTTTGGAAATAGTTCCGAGAGGCTATGTAGCAGCATTGGAGATTCAGTCAACCTTGATGGATAGAACCGGAGAAGCTCAGAAGACTGACAAAGAGATTGCCGCTATAAAGGAGAAACTGAGCAAAGGAAAAGCTAAAGGATTTCGTGAGGATGAGCACGACACCCTATGGTTTGAAGACCGCGTTTACGTGCCCAATGACCCGGAGATCAGGAAGTTGATATTGCAAGAGGCACACGATTCACCGTATTCAATTCACCCAGGAAATACCAAGATCTATTTGGATTTGAAGGATATTTTCTGGTGGACCGGAATGAAGAAGGATATTGCGGAGTATGTAGCAGTTTGTGATGTATGTCAGAGAGTAAAGGCAGAGCATCAGAAGCCAGCAGGATTGTTACAACCATTGCCGATACCCGAATGGAAGTGGGATAAGCTAGGCATGGATTTTATCACGGGATTGCCCAGGACTCGTTCAGGCTATGACTCGATATGGGTTGTAGTCGATCGATTGACGAAAGTAGCTCATTTCATCCCAGTAAAGACCACTTACACCAGTGCAAAGTTGGCAAACATATACATGACCAGGATCGTACGTTTGCATGGAGTTCCGAGGAGTATCGTATCAGATAGAGGAACCCGGTTTACCTCAAAGTTTTGGAAACAGTTGCACGAAACTTTGGGAACCAGGCTAGAATTCAGTACAGCTTTTCATCCACAGACAGATGGACAGACCAAGAGAGTAAATCAGATTTTGGAGGATATGCTGAGAGCTTATGCGCTAGATTATGGATCTAGTTGGGACGATAATTTGCCATATGAAGAGTTCTCTTACAACAACAGTTATCAAACCAGTTTAAAGATGGCCCCTTTCGAAGCTTTGTACGGAAGGAGGTGCAGGACACCGCTGTCGTGGGACGAAGTTGGAGACCGCCAGTTGTTTGGACCTGACTTGATTAAAGAGTCTAAACAGAAGGTGAAGTTGATTTGTGATAGGCTCAAGGTAGCCCAATCCAGACAGAAGAGCTATGCAGATTCTAAACGCAAGGAGACAGTTTACGAAGTTGGAGATAGAGCTTATCTTCGAGTATCTCCACTTCGGGGAACAAAGCGTTTTAGAGTTAAAGGGAAGTTAGCACCACGATTTATAGGACCATATCGAGTTTTGGAACGTATGGGAGAAGTGGCCTACAACTTGGAATTGCCCGAAGGATTGTCAAGAGTTCATGATGTGTTCCACGTTTCTCAGTTAAAGAAATGTCACGCGGAGATGGCTGACATACCGTTGAGAGACATAGTGCCCTTGGAAACTATTCAGTTGGATAACGATTTGAGCTACGAGGAGAAACCAGTTAAGATTCTCGAGTTTGCCGCCGAGTCACTCGCAGCAAGGTTATCAAGTTTTGCAAAGTTCAGTGGAGCCACCACACGGAGGATGAAGCCACCTGGGAACGAGAGGAAGATTTACTCAAGGACCACCCTCACCTATTTTCTAGCCAACCCGAATCTCGAGGGTGAGATCATATTAAGGGGGGTAGGTTTGTAACATCCCAAATTTCCAATTTGGAATGTTAAACATTAGATCATCAATGCATATCATATTTTATTTTGCATTTTGGTTGATCCTAGAAATTCTACACAACTCAATGACCCACGGAGAGAGTTGGGGATTTCGTTATTTTCATATTTGAGTTTTCTCAAATTTTGAGGATAGGATCATTTGATTTTATTTATTTTATCATCAATTATTTCTACTACAAAAATATGAGAGATGGAATAAAATGACTTTCCAAAAATAAAGAAATATTGCGGATCAAATAATAAAATCAAATAAGTTTTTATTTCAGAGTTTTTCGGTGTTTTATATGAATTTAGGAAAAATGTGCATTTTTCAAAATTGCATTTAGGTCCCAAATAAATGCTCACCTTTTCGACTTGATTTTAGAAGCCCGTGAAAATTTATTTCGGAATTTTGGATCGTTTAGTATTTCTTTTTATTTTTCTTCCGAGCGGAATAATTAAAAAAACGAACCGACCTACGGGCCGTGTCCGACTAGGACTCCGGCCCGAGGGGGCCTTTATAAGCCGAGGCCCAGCCCCGGGGAAACCCTAGCGCCCTAGCCCCCAAGCCGCGCCGCCACCCGGTCCCGTCGCCGCTGCGCTGCCGCCGCCCGCCACCGCGCCGCCGTCGCCCGACGCCGCCGCCGCCGAGGTTCGCCGCCGCCTCGACTTCCGTGCCAACGTTTTAAAAAAATATCGGTTTTCGTCGGTTTTTTTAGATTCGTTTTTTTAAATAGATCGGTTTTTCCGGTTTATTTAAATAGCGAGCGTTCGTCCGTTCATTCATTCTAGCAAGCGTTCGTCGTTTTTCTTTTTCTCTTATTAAATCCGCGATTTTTTTGATCGCGATTCCTGATCCGATTTTCGTTTTAGTATAACTTTTCGCTCGTTTATCGAAATCAGGCGATTCAAGCGCCTAGAATTTCGTCTCGAAACCCTCTATCCGTTTAACCAACTTAAACAAGATTTTGCTACTGTAAAATTTGCCTTAGATCCAGATTACTAGAACGAAGTTGTTTTCTTTCGCCGTTTGACTTTCGTTGCTTCGTTCGATTTGTTTCTTTTTTCCAACCGGAGTTCTTAAGTTGAACCTTCTGGTTAGATCTCTTATTTGAGTTTTAACTGTGCATTAGATGAGTACTTATTGTATGCTTGTTTGTTTGTCTGCGATAGAATAACCGGAGTGCGCCGCTTGTTACTTCGAATCATTAGGTTTCCTGGATCATCAGCAAGGCAAGTAACACTTTGATCATACCTTTCTACTACCCAGTTTTATTGCATTAGATCAATCCTCACACATTGCATGATTAGGATCTAATTAAATTGTGGGATGGGAAGTAGATGAGGTAGTACCTATTACTTGTTATTATCAAACCTTTGGGAGTTACTATTACATTATGCTTATAGTGCCATGCTATGCTCGTAGACGTGGATTGGGTTTTGAGAGTATTCATGACAGATGTAAGTTAGTTAATTAATGGTTTACTTAAGGTTGCAACTTAAACACACATCTGGGTGGATTGAGGTACCTGGTTATTCCAGGATTGCCTGTCTAGGCACCTGGGTAGACCAGGATTGCCTGTTTTCTTTTGGACCGCCACCCAGGCTCAAAGAGATCATGAGATTATTCATGCTAGAAACTTCTGTGTGCAGCCACAAGCTATTATGGGCTCTAGCATAGTTGATTAAGTCGTGTGAACTCCTACAGTGGTAGACTAGCAGATGTAGGGGTTGTAGGTGGTACGGTCTACCCATCGTAAGGTGCAAACGCCTCTGAAAGACTATGTCTCGGTCATCCGTTTCTCAAACACCGTGTAGTGCGAGAAACCAAACGGAGGCGATCGAGTCTTGTGGGGAAAAGTGCGCAAACCTCTGCAGAGTGTAATAAACTAATCATGATTAGTCGTGTCCCCGGTTATAGACATCTTGAGTATCTAGTACCTGGATTATCCTGTGAATCTCAACATGTTACTCTAAATTAATATTGTTGGGTTTTAATGATGATGCTTAATTGGGATTGAGAATGCTATCAACCATTCTCAATATTTAACAACTACCATGATAGTTAAATAAATTTATTCCTTTGAAGTAGGGAAAAATTGGCTTTCCGCAAAACTGTAACCATAGAGCTTTCCACCAGCCAAATATGCATATAGTATAGCTATTTCATTCCATTACTCTCTATGTGTTACATTGCCAGCATATTCCATGTGCTGACCCATTTTCGGGCTGCAACATTAATGTTGCAGACTTTTCAGACGACGATTAAGGAGTTTTTAGGTCGTGGTTCTATACTCAGTGATGCCGTTGGAGTTGATGGACTCACTTATCTTCCAAGCCTTCCGTTGTTATCGTTATTAGATGGCCTTAAGCCATATTTATTGTAATAAGTTCTCTTATGAGACACTCGATGTAATAAGTGTGTGATTGCTACTCTCCTATAAATCCTCCGAGTACTGTGTGGTGTCAGCATTACTGATCCAGGGATGACACCGGAGCACAGAGATCAGACCGTTTGAGGTCTGGTCGCTACATCTATCCTCCCTCTCCCTCTCTTTTTGTCGTTTGTTTGCTCGTGTGCTAGTTTGCTTGCTTGTCGTTATGTCGAGTCCTTTACCTTCTGCCTCTATGTTTGAAATTGGGGAAATTATTGTCGATATGGACAATAATAATATCATGAAAAATTCTGATGCTCATGCTAAAGAACCTACCTTCTTTCATACAAAAAAATTCCGTGTTGGTAGTGGTAATATTATTGGAAAAGAAGTTATTCAAGATTTCTTTACTTGTGAAGGTGCTTTACCTTCTATGGGAAGTTCTATCCTTCATAGAACTAGTAGTCTTGGAGACGCTATTGCCATGCTTGTAGTTGAACTTGAAAGACAATTCATGCACATACATCCTTCCATACAAAGAATTTTTCTGGAATTTTCTAATATTGAGCATTCTTCTGTTAAGCGTGCCGCTACTATCTTTTTGGCTCATGAGTTTAGATTCATAATAAAATAAGCCAAAGAAATATTTGCGCATTATAGGGTGGACGCTTGCCTTCCTCCCATAGAGGCTATCCTCTTTGATCAAGAAGAAATAATGCGTTTTCAATCTCTAGACTATGTTGCTTTCAATGAAAATCTTAGAAAAAGGGTTCCTACCAATGTTTTAGTTGATATAATTTCTGAACATAATTATGATTTGGCTATTCAAAATAATGAACTAGGATATTCTCTTGAATATAGTCTCACAAAGTTCTGTCAAAAGAATGCTTATAGTGATGAATTGGTTGTGCATTATGAAGGACCAAAGGAGGAACCTATACCTCCCACGGTTGATCTTGGGGACTTTTGTCCCATTAAATTTAGCCCTTTTGTTTACTTTTGCTTGCCTCAAAGAAAACTTGCTGCCGAATGTAATATGAAATGAGTTTTAATAATCTGTCTTACTATTATGGCAATACCTAGATCTATTCTTGTTTGTTATGCCTAGCTAGGGGCGTTAAACGATAGCGCTTGTTGGGAGGCAACCCAATTTTATTTTTATTCCTTGCTTTTTGCTCCTGTTTAGTAATAAATAAATTATTTAGCCTCTGTTTTGGTTGTGTTTTTGTGTTTAATTACTGTTTGTGCCAAGTAGAACCGTTGGGAAGACTTGGGGAAAGTCTTGTTGAACTTGCTGTAAAAAAAACAGAAACTTTAGCGCTCACGAGAACTGCTGCCATTTTTATTTGGAGAGTGCTATTTAGTTAATTATTTTTTCAGATGATTAATATATAAATTCCTCACGTCCATCAATTTATTTTAGAATTTTTGGGGTTCAGATCTTGCGTTAGCTACAGATTACTATAGACTGTTCTGTTTTTTCACAGATTCTGTTTTTCGTGTGTTGTTTGCTTATTTTGATGAATCTATGGCTAGTAAAATAGTTTATAATCCATAAAAAAGTTGGAATACAGTAGGTTTAACACCAATATAAATAAAGAATTAGTTCATTACAGTACCTTGAGGTGGTCTTTTGTTTTCTTTCGCTAACGGAGCTCACGAGTTTTCTACTTTAAGTTTTCTGTTGTGAAGTTTTCAAGTTTTGGGTAAAGATTTGATGGATTATGGAACAAGGAGTGGCAAGATACTAAGCTTGGGGATGCCCATGGCACACCAAAGATAATCTAAGGACACCTAAAAGCCAAAGCTTGGGGATGCCCCGGAAGGCATCCCCTCTTTTTCGTCTACTTCTATCGGTAACTTTACTTGGAGCTATATTTTTATTCACCACATGATATGTGTTTTGCTTTGAGCGTCTTTTATGATTTGAGTCTTTGCTTGTTAGTCTACCAAAATCATCCTTGCTGTACACACCTTTTGAGAGAGCCATACATGATTTGGAATTTGATAGAATACTCTATGTGCTTCACATATATCTTTTGAGCTTTATAGTTTTTGCTCTAGTACTTCACTTATATCTTTTAGATCACGGTGGTGGATTTGTTTTATAGAAACTATTGATCTCTCATGCTTCACTTAGATTATTTTGAGAGTCTTAATAGCATGGTACTTTGCTTAAAATCCTAATATGCTTGGTATGCAAGATTAATAATAAAACTTTCGTTTGAGTGTGTTGAATACAAAGAAAAGTTTGATGCTATATAATTGTTTTGAGATATGGAGGTAATAATATCAAAGTCATGCTAGTTGAGTAGTTGTGAAATTGAGAAATACTTGTGTTGAGGTTTGCAAGTCCCGTATCATGCACGTATGGTAAACGTTATGCAACAAATTTGAAACATGAGGTGTTATTTGATTGTCTTCCTTATGAGTGGCGGTTGGGGACGAGCGATGGTCTTTTCCTACCAATCTATCCCCCTAGGAGCATGCGCGTAGTGCCGAGGTTTTTGATGACTTGTAGATTTTTGCAATAAGTATGTGAGTTCTTTATGACTAATGTTGAGTCCATGGATTATACGCACTCTCACCCTTCCATCCTTGCTAGCCTCTTCGGTACCGTGCATTGCCCTTTCTCACATTGAGAGTTGGCGCAAACTTCGCTGGTGCATCCAAACCCCGTGATATGATACGCTCTTTCACACATAAACCTCCTTATATCTTCCTCAAAACAGCCACCATACCTACCTATTATGGCATTTCCATAGCCATTCCGAGATATATTACCATGCAACTTTCCGTCATTCCGTTCATCATGACACATTCATCATTGTCATATTGCTTAGCATGATCATGTAGTTGACATAGTATTTGTGGCAAAGCCACCGTTCATAATTCTTTCATACATGTCACTCTTGGTTCATTTCATATCCTGGTACACCGCCGGAGGCATTCATATAGAGTCATCTTTGTTCTAGTATCAAGTTGTAATCATTGAGTTGTAAATAAATAGAAGTGTGATGATCATCATTATTAGAGCATTGTCCCAAGTGAGGAATTAAAAAAAAAGAGAAGGCCCATAAAAAAGAGAAAGGGCATAAAAAAAGAGAAGGCCCCAAAAAATGAGAGAAAAAGAGAGAAGGGACAATGTTACTATCCTTTTACCCTACTTGGGCTTCAAAGTAGCACCATGATCTTCATAGTAGAGAGTCTCTCATGTTATCACTTTCATATACTAGTGGGAATTTTTCATTATAGAACTTGGCTTGTATATTCCAACAATGGGCCTCCTCAAGTGCCCTAGGTCTTCGTGAGCAAGCAAGTTGGATGCACACCCACTAGTTTCTTTTGTTGAGCTTTCATACATTTATAGCTCTAGTGCATCCGTTGCATGGCAATCCCTACTCCTTGCATTAACATCAATCGGTGGGCATCTCCATAGCCCATTGATTAGCCTCGTTGATGTGATACTTTCTCCCTTTTTGTCTTCTCCACATAACTCCCCTCATTATATTCTATTCCACCCATAGTGCTATGTCCATGGCTCGCGCTCATATATTGCGTAAAAGTTTATAGGTTTGAGATTACTGAAGTATGAAACAATTGCTTGGCTTGTCATCGGGGTTGTGCATGATGAGAGCATTCTTGTGTGATGAAATTGAAACATGACTAAACTATATGATTTTGTAGGGACGAACTTTCTTTGGCCATGTTATTTTGAGAAGACATAATTGCTTAGTTAGTATGCTTGAAGTATTATCATTTTTATATCAATATGAACTTTTGTCTTGAATCTTTTGGATCTGAATATTCATACCACAATCAAGAAGAATTACATTAAAATTATGCCAAGTAGCACTCCGCATAATTTTTTTTGTTTTTATCATTTACCTACTCGAGGACGAGCAGGAATTAAGCTTGGGGATGCTTGATACGTCTCCAGCGTATCTATAATTTTTGATTGCTCCATGCTATATTGTCTACTGTTTTGGACATATTGGGCTTTATTTTCCACTTTTATATTACTTTCGGGACTAACCTATTAACTGGAGGCCCAGCCCAGAATTGCTGTTTTTTGCCTGTTTTAGGGTTTCGGAGAAAAGAATATCAAACGGAGTCCAAACGGAATGAAACCTTCGGGAACATGATTTTCTCATCAGATAAGATCCAGGAGACTTGGACCTCCGTCAAGAAAGCCACGAGGCGGCCACGAGGGTGGAGGGCGCCCCCCCTAGGGCGCGCCCCCTACCTCATGGGCCCCTGGAAGCTCCACCGACGTACTTCTTCCTCCCATATATATCCACGTATCCCCAAACAATCAGAAGAGGAGACGAAAACCTAATTCCACTACCGCAACTTTCTGTATCCACGAGATCCCGTCTTGGGGCCTGTTCCGGAGCTCCGCCGGAGGAGGCATCGATCATGGAGGGCTTCTACATCATCATCCAAGCCCCTCCGATGAAGTGTGAGTAGTTTACTTCAGACCTACGGGTCCATAGTTAGTAGCTAGATGGCTTCTTCTCTCTTTTTGGATCTCAATACAATGTTCTCCCCCTCTCTTGTGGAGATCTATTCGATGTAGTCTTCTTTTTGCGGTGTGTTTGTTGAGACCGATGAATTGTGGGTTTATGATCCAGTCTATCTATGAATAATATTTGAATCTTCTCTGAATTCTTTTATGTATGATTGGTTATCTTTGCAAGTCTCTTCGAATTATCAGTTTGGTTTGGCCTACTAGATTGGTTGTTCTTGCCATGGGAGAAGTGCTTAGCTTTGGGTTCGATCTTGCGGTGTCCTTTCCCAGTGACAGAAGGGGCAACAAGGCACGTATTGTATCATTGCCATCGAGGATAACAAGATGGTTTTTTTTATCATATTGCATGAAACTATCCCTCTACATCATGTCATCTTGCTTAAGGCGTTACTCTGTTTTTAACTTAATACTCTAGATGCATGCTGGATAGCGGTCGATGAGTGGACTAATAGTAGTAGATGCAGAATCGTTTTGGTCTACTTGTCTCGGACGTGATGCCTATATACATGATCATACCAAGATATTCTCATAACTATGCTTAATTCTGTCAATTGCTCAACAGTAATTTGTTCACCCACCGTAGAATACTTATGCTCTTGAGAGAAGCTACTACTGAAACCTATGGCCCCCGTGTCTCTTTCTCATCATATCAATCTCCATCACTTTATTATTGCTTTGCTTTTACTTTGCCTTTAGTTTTTACTTTGCATCTCTATACCAAAAATACCAAAAATATTATTTATCACCTCTATCAGATCTCACTTTCGTAAGTGACCATGAAGGGATTGACAACCCCTAAGCGCGTTGGTTGCATTGAGCTATTGTTTTTGTGTAGGTACGAGGGACTCGAGCGTAGCCTCCTACTGGATTGATACCTTGGTTCTCAAAAACTGAGGGAAATACTTACGCTACTTTGCTGCATCATCCTCTCCTCTCCGGGGAAATCCAATGCAGTGCTCAAGAGGTAGCAGTGCCCCTAGACTATATATACTCCTCCACCTCCTCCATTTGAGGGTTAGCGTTGTGTTAGCTCATTTGTGAGATAGAGCTTCGCTCATCCATATCGGATATACTCCTTGAGAGAGACTGCGGCCCCTCTTCGGAGAAGATCCACCTTGGATTCAAGACCCCTTTACGGGAAGAACCCCTTGTGGATTCAAGACATCCTCACGGAGAAGAACCGGCTACCCTTTGTGTCGTCCCTTGTTGGATTTGGATCGTGTATCTCTTTGTGTTTTGAGGATCTAGCACATGTGTGATTGTTCTTGTTGGTTTGAGTGATTCTCTTGTGTTTCCCCTCGTGATTCCCCTCATGTTATTCGTGTTCTTCGTGGGATCCGCTCCTTTCGTGAAAGATCGGCCATCTAGGGTTCCACCCTACATCAAGAGTGTTGTGTTAAGTTTTGGAATTTTTCGGGGTTCGTTTGGACATTTTTATACATTAACTGGGTTTTCTAGGCATTTTATGTGCATAATTCAAATTTGAAATACATGCACATGATCCAGTGCATAGAAATTTGTTGAAAAATCAAATCTCTGTCCTTGGGTGCATGCTTAGGTCCCATGCAAGAAATGGGAATGAATTTCAAACACAAGGGCACTATTGATTGCCAGCAAAACGTTGCGATACCTGGATTTTAAATTCTAGTACATCCAAAACTCGTGTGAAATTCATGAAACTTGGCATGATACCATGGAGCGGCATCAACCTGCCGTGGTAAAAAATTCCCATTTGGGGCAGGTTTGGGTATAAGCTTCTCACAAACCAGAGCTTCTCACCACAAGCCTGGTGGTTTCGATTGGGAACGTGCCACCTTTGGGGATGAAATGATATCCATTGCCTCTTATTGCTTTCAAAAATTTTCTAATGTCAACATAGAACAACAGGAGTGTGGTGTTAAGTTTTGGATTTTTCAGGGTTCTTTTGGACATTTTTATACATTAACTGGGTTTTCTAGGCATTTTATGTGCATAATTCAAATTTTAAATACAAGCACATGCTCTAGTGCATATAATTTTTTTTGAAAAATCAAATCTGTGTCCTTGGGTGCATGCTTAGGTCCCATGCAAGAAAGAGGAATGAATTTCAAACACCAGGGCACTGTTGATTGCTGGCAAAACATTGAGATACCTGGTTTTCAGAATTCTAGTAAATCCAAAACTTGTACAAAATTCATGAAACTTGGCACGGTATCATGGAGCGGCATCAACATGCCGTGGTAAAATATTTGTCCCATTTGGGGCAGGTTTGGGTATAAGCTTCTTACAAACCAGAGCTTCTCACAACAGGCCTGGTGGTTTTGGTAGGGAACGTGCCACCTTTGGGGACGAAACGATATCTGTTGCCTCTTATTTCTTTCAAAAAAATTCTAGTGTCAACATAGAACAATAGGAGTGTTGTGTTAACTTTTGGAATTTTTCGGGGTTGTTCTGGACATTTTTATACATTAACTGGGTTTTCTAGGCATTTTATGTGAATAATTCAAATTTGAAATACATGCACATGCTCCAGTGCATATAAATTGGTTGAAAAAAATCAAATCTGTGTACTTGGGTGCATGCTTAGGTCCCATGCAAGAAATGGGAATGAATTTCAAACACCAGGGCACTGTTGATTGCCGGCAAAATGTTGAGATACCTGGTTTTTAAATTCTAGTAAATCCAAAACTCGTCTGAAATTCATGAAACTTGGCATGGTATCATGGTGTGACATCAACATGCTGTGGTAAATTTTTTGTCCCATTGGGGGCAGGTTTCGGTATAAGCTTCTCACAAACCAGAGCTTCTCACAACAAGCCTGGTGCTTTCGGTAGGGAACATGCCACCTTTGACTTCCATGGCTGCCTGCCTTGCTCGCATCCTCTCCATTAATTGCGCCCAAGCCGCAGTTTAATACGGTTTTCAAATATAAAACACTCATCACAAATGTTTTAGTTAGAACACCCATATGCAAACTGACAACTTCCCCAGGAAGCCAAGGGAAAATGTGCCTAGCACGCTTTGTGCAACTCTTGATCGCAAACGTTTTAGTTAGAACACCCGTATGCAAACTGGCAACTTCTCCAGGAATCCAAGAGAAAATGTGCCGAGCAGGATTTCTGCAGCTCTTGGTCGCAAACGTTTTAGATAGAACACCCGTATGCAAAGTGAGAGATATGGTCTTCCCCCTTAAGTCGAGGGAAAATTCACAGCGCAGGATTTATGCATCCCTTCAATGCAAACGGTTGTTTTGGATGACCCGTGTGCAACCACGTACAAACAATTTGGTAAGATTTGCATCTGTCATAATGGGTATGTTGGCATTTGTCAAACTGGAAAGATTGACATTTGTTGATCTAGTAACATTGCCATTTGTCAATCCTTGTAACGCTGCGATTTGTCAAAATAAGCAGCTAAAAATCACTAGCACTATCTAATTTTTGCAACTTAAAATTATGTAAGCAAGCATAGATTTCATTCATAGATTATGGAGTCATTCTTAATTTGTACAAATAGTTCAACTCGACAGCTGAACCGACTAAACTTTTCCCCAATTGTTGCCAACCACGCATATGCAAATGTACCATTCATTACACACAACAAGTCATCAACACACAACGACAACGAGGATACATGTTGGATTATAGATTATTTCCAACAAAACATTCTAGTAAATACTAAAGTTTTTCTCACACAACAAATTACAAAGCGATGAAATGAACTTCAGCTCAACCTATCCTCGGCGTTGGAAACGCTTGCTTTGAGCCACAACTAATTCTCTGGGAAGGGCCAGCTATTTTTCAATCATGAGACCAATCCTCGGCGCTGAAGCGGCCTATATCAGGACACACATTGTGATAGCCAAGGTAGGGAACCATAGCAATGTCCGAGGTATAGATATAGTTGCTTCTCATAAATGGTAGTAACGTTGTGTCAACAGCAGCCGGATCGCCTTTCGCCATCATTGGATAGTTTTGTCCAAGGAAGAGTGAGTTTTCTCCAAGACTATCAATACTGAACATGGGATAAGGTGTTGGTGCTAGCACACCAGTATCCATCCCAAATACCCTGCAATGGATGTTGGAATAGGTTCGGAGAGTGCGACCATGGGAGACAAAACCTGCTTCATTGGTAACATCAGCACTGCCTTGTATACATACAAGAAGAGGTGATCCATCGGAATAAGTTGCCAGGCGCCACTGAGTATATAGGTCTTGCTCATCCTCATGCTCGTGATCATCACCATCGTCATCTCCCCCTTGGTTATATTTTTTTCAAGTATAGGTGGTGGAATGTTCACTGGGCCTTGGAAACACAAGAAGGTGAATTAGTAAAGGGAAACTAGCTAACCAACATGCATGTGGATGAAATAATTATAATTACGGTGGAAGACAAACATACCAAAACCATAAGGATTCCATGCAAAAACAGTGCCATGAGTGGTGGCAGCAAACACAAGACCCTCGTATTGAATTGCATCACAGTACTCATCCGTGTACAAAAATTGATTTTTGAGCAATATCCGTCGAGGCATGGAAGTAAGGACGGCAACAAGCTTGTCAAAGATAGCAACAACTTCATAGTTCTTGTAATCCCAAGAGAGGTTGGGAATCGACAAATTGCTATCTTCTGTAGACAACAGTCACCATGATCGTAGTTGAACATACGTAGAATACCGGTGTGCTCAACCTCTGGGCAAGTCTGAGATTTTTGGAAGTGGAACCCGGTGACGAGTGTATACATTCAAAAGTTCCCACTCACAGTTGTACCTAGTATAAACAACCCAATCTCCATTTGCACCTGCCCAAGCCTTACCCTCAAGCGATGGCATCTTAACACCACATGTATCATTATCAAGCGGCATCAACTTGCACAAGGCGACACTTCCGTCGTCCATGCGCCAGTGATCAGAGTCATGGGGAAGAAGATAGGGGAGATCAAACCGCTCCTAGACCCTTGGGTTCTTTGTAATGATGTTATTAGTTGAGTCGAGAATGGTCTTGAACGAACCTTCCATGCTAGCCGAGGTGATGACATCGCACCGATCAATGATTCCCCGACCACGTCATCTTTCAAATCAGGGCAAGAATAACGGGGTCATTTCCGTCCTATTCCCTCCATGGGGAAGACTATCGAACAATGGAAGAAGGAAGGGTGAAGGCAAATGGAGGGAGCAAGAGCATGCGATAACAGTTCTAAATCAAGAGGGAAAGGCGAAGAGGCGGTGGACGGTTGCCACGGTATAAGAAGAGGCTAGTGGGGAGCGAATGGTTGCCACAGAGGTCACACACTAACGACAAGGCCGAGTGAACCGCATGCCGTATATCGCACACACCTTGATTTGGATGATCGTTTCTTTTGTGTTGCCTAATCACAAACTGTTCATCCGAGTAAACCGTATGTTGTATATCACACACACCTTCATCTGGCCGTGCGTTTCTTTTGTTCCTCCTCATCGCAAACAATTCATTGAATTGAACCGTATGCATTGCATCACACACGTAACTAAAATCTGAACCGTGTTTGATGGCTCCTCCATTGAAAACATTTTGCACCTTTTTCGACAGTTTTTTTACATCCCAGTTTGCGATTAATGCATCGCACATAGTTTTGTGAAAGGGTCTCTGATCGTAGTGTCGCGTTAGCAGCATCCTGTAGTAGTGTTTTGCTACTCATGTTGATCTCCCTAAAGAGAAGTGGCTTAAGTTTCACCCACCTATTAAAGAAGAAATTAAAGAACCGGTACTAGCAAAAGAATAAATCATACTTTATAATGTTGATCCGGTTGTTCCTACTGCTTATATTGAGAAACCACCTTTCGCTGTTAGAATAAAGGAACATGCTAAGGTTTCAACTGTGGTTAACAAAAGTTATATTAGAACACCCAAACCTGATGAACAAATCAAAGTAGAACCTAGTGTTTCTATGGATAAATATCTCCTAGAAGAAAATATAGATGAGCATGTTATTTACTTCTGCAATGAAGCTACAAGAATTGCCAAACCTAATAAAGAGGAAAAACATAGACCCGTTGTGGGCATGCATGTTGTCTCAGTTAAAATAGGAGATCACCACTATTATCATGGTTTATGTGACAAAGGTGCTAGCGTGAGTTCTATTCCCTTTACCCTATATCAATAAATTATGAATGACATAGCACCCGCTGAAATAGAAGAAATAGATGCCACTATTAAACTTGCTAATAGAGACACCATGTCACCACTTGGGATTGTTAGAGATGTTGAAGTCTTGTGTGGGAAAATAAAATACCCTACTGATTTTCTTGTTCTTGGTTCCCCACAAGATGACTTTTGACCCATTATATTTGGTAGACCTTTCTTGAACACCGTCAATGCTAAGATAGATCGTGAGAAACAAACTGTCGGTGTTAGTTTTTGGTGATGAGTCTCATGAGTTTAATATTTCCAAATTTAGTAGAAAACATCATGAAAAAGAATTGCTTAGTAAGGATGAAATAATTGGTCTTGCTTCTATTGCTGTGCCTCCTTCTGATCCACTAGAACAATATTTGCTAGACCATGAAAATGATTTGCATATGCATGAAAGAAATGAAATAGATAAGATTTTCTTTGAACAACGACCTCTGCTTAAACACAATTTGCCTATTGAAACTCTAGGAGGTCCTCCTCCACCTAAAGGTGATCCTGTGTTTGAATTAAAACAATTGCAAGACACTTTGAAATATGCGTATCTTGATGAAAAGAAGATATATCCTATTATTATTAGTGCTAAACTTTCAGAACATGAAGATGAAAGATTACTGAAAGTTCTAAGGAAGCACTGAGCTGCTATTGGATATACTCTTGATGATTTAAAGGGCATTAGCCCCACTCTATGTTAGCACAAGATTAATATTGAACCCGATGCTAAACCCGTTGTTGATCGCCAATGTCAGTTAAATCCGAAGATGAAAGAAGTAGTAAGAACGAAAATATTAAAACTTCTGGAAGCAGGTATAATATATCCTATAGCTGATAGTAGATGGGTAAGTCCTGTTGATTGTGTCCCTAAGAAAGGAGGTATTAGCGTTGTTCCTAATGATAAGAATGAACTTATTCCACAAAGAATTTTTATAGGCTATAGAATGGTAATTGATTTCAGAAAATTAAATAAAGCAACTAGAAAAGATCATTACCCTCTGCTTTTTATTGATCAAATTCTAGAAAGATTGTCTAAGCACACACATTTTTGCTTCCTTGATGGATACTCTGGTTTTTCACAAATACCTGTTTCTCAACCTGATCAAGAAAAGACCACTTTCACTTGTCCCTTTGGAACTTATGCTTATGGACATATGCCTTTTGGTATATGCAATGCACCTGCTACCTTTCAAAGATGCATGACTGCTATATTCTCTGACTTTTGTTAAAAGATTGTTGAGGTTTTCATTTATGCCTTCTCTATTTATGAGAAGTCTTTTGATGATTGTTTGAGCAATCTTGATCGAGTTTTGCAGAGATGTGAAGAAAAAAAATCTTGTCTTGAATTGGGAGAAGTGCCACTTTATGGTTAATGAAGGCATTCTCTTGGGTCATAAAATTTCTGAAAGAGGTGTTGAAGTGGACAAAGCTAAGGTTGATGCAATTGAGAAAATACCATGTCCCAAAGATATCAAAGGTATTCGTAGTTTCCTAGGTCATGCTGGTTTCTATAGGAGATTTATCAAAGACTTTTCTAAAATTTCTAGGCCTCTTACAAACCTTTTTCAAAAGGAAGTCCCTTTTCTTTTTGATGATGATTGGTTAGAAGCCTTCAAAACACTCAAGAAAGCCTTAATTTCTGCACCTATTGTCCAATCACCTGATTGGAACTTGCCTTTTGAAACTATGTGTGATGCTAGTGATTATGCTGTTGGTGCTGTTCTCGGACAAAGAGTTGATAAGAAACTGAATGTTATTCATTATGCTAGTAAAACTCTAGACAGTGCTCAACAGAATTATGCTACTACTCAAAAAGAATTTCTAGCAGTGGTGTTTGCTTGTGATAAATTTAGATCTTACATTCTTGATTCAAAAGTAATTGTTCACGCCGATCATGCTGCTATAAAATATCTTATGGAAAAGAAAGATGCTAATCCTAGACTTATCCAATGGGTTCTCTTTCTACAAGAATTTGATTTACATATTACCGATAGGAGAGGAGCTGAAAACCCCACAAGTGATAACTTGTCTAGGCTTGAAAATATGCTTGATGACCCATTACCTATTGATGATAGTTTTCATGATGAGCAGTTAGCTGCAATAAATGTTTCTCATAACACTCCTTAGCATGTTGACTATGCTAATTACATTGTTGCTAAATATTAACCACCTAGTTTCACATACCAACAAAAGAAAAAAAAATTCCTCTATGATTTAAGACACTACTTTTGGGATGCCCACATCTTTATAAAGAAGGAGTATATGGTATTATTAGACGTTGTGTACCTAAGCATGAACAGGGACAAATCCTACGGAAATGTCACTTTGAAACTTATGGAGGGCATCATGCTGGAGACAGAACTGCTCACAAGGTATTGCAATCTAGGTTTTATTGGCCTACTCTCTTCAAGGATGCCCGTAAGTTTGTCTTATCTTGTGATGAATGCCAAAGAATTGGTAATATCGGTAAGCGTCAAGAAATGCCTATGAATTATTCACTTGTTGTTGAACCATTTGATGTTTGGGGATTTGATTACATGGGACCTTTTCCTTCCTCTAATGGGTATACACATATTTTGGTTGCTGTTGATTATGTTACTAAATGGGTTGAAGCTATTCCAACTAGTAGTGCTAATCACAGCACCTCTATTAAAATGCTTAAGGAAGTTAATTTCCCAAGGTTTGGAGTCCCTAGATATTTAATGACTGATGGTGGTTCACACTTTATTCATGGTGCTTTCCATAAAATGCTTGCCAAGTATGATGTTAACCATAGAATTGCATCACCTTATCATCCTTAGTCCAGTGGTCAAGTTTAACTTAGCAATAGAGAAATAAAATTAATTTTGCAAAAGTCTGTCAATAGGTCCCAAAAGAATTGGTCTAAGAAATTAGATGATGCACTTTGGGCTTATAGAATAGCTTATAAAAATCATATGGGTGTGTCTCCTTATAAAATGGTTTATGGAAAAGCTTGTCATTTACCTCTTGAGTTAGAACATAAAGCATATTGGGCAATTAAAGAACTCAACTATGATTTTAAACTTGCCGGTGAAAAGAGGTTATTTGATATTAGCTCTTTAGATTAATGGAGAACCCAAGCTTATGAAAGTGCCAAGTTGTTTAAAGAAAAAGTTAATAGATGGCATGATAAAAGAATCCAAAAGCGTGAGTTTAACGTTGGAGAATATGTTCTTTTGTATAACTCTCGTTTCATATTCTTTGTAGGAAAACTATTCTCAAAATGGGAAGGGCCCTATGTTATCGAGGAGGTTTATCGGCCTGGAGCTATCAAAATAAATAATGCCGAAGGTACTGATAACCCACAAGTATAGGGGATCGCAACACTTCTCGAGGGTAGAGTATTCGACCCAAATTTATAGATTCGACACAAGGGGAGCCAAAGAATATTTGAAGGTATTAGCAGCCGAGTTATCAATTCAACCACACCTGGAGATTAATTATCTGCAGCAAAGTGATCAGTAGAAAAATAGTATGATAGTTTTGATAGTAGTGACAGCAGCAATAGTAACAGTAACAGTGATAGCAGTAGTTGGTAGCAAGTGTAATAGTGATGATAGCAATAGTAACGCAACAAGATCAATAAGGATAAATTCGTAGGCATTGGATTGGTGATTTGTTGGATGATATTCATCATGTGACAATTATAACCTAGGGCGATACGGCGCACTAGCTCCAGGTCATCGATATAATGTAGGCATGTATTCCGTAAATAGTCATATGTGCTTTATTAAAAGAACTTGCAAGACATCTTTTGTCCTACCCTCTCATGGCAGCGGGGTCCATATTGGAAACTAAAGGATAGTAAGGCCTCCTTTTAATAGAGAACCAGAACAAAGCATTAACATATAGTGAATAACTGAACTCCTCAAACTATGGTCATCACCGGGAGTGGGCCCGGTTGTTGTCACTTCGGGGTTGCCGGATCATAATCGTAGTAGGTGACAATAACTTGCAAGATGGAATCTAAAACATGAATATAATGATGAATTCATAAATGGTTCAGATCTGAAATCATGGCACCCGGGCCCAAAGTGACAAGCATTAAGCATGGCAAAGTCATAGCAACATCAATCTAAGAACATAGTGGATACTAGGGATCAGGCTCTAACAAAACTAACTTGATTACATGACGAATCTCATCCAACTCCTCACCGACCAGCGAGCCTACGAAGGAATTACTCACTCCCGATGGGGAGCATCATGGAATTGGCGATGGAGATGGGTTGGTGATGTCGAAGAACGAAGATCCCCCTCTCCGGAGCCCCAAACGGACTCGAGATCTGCCCTCGCGAGGAAGAACAGGGCCTGGCAGCGGCTCCATCTCGTGGATTGTGATAATTCTTTCTCTCTGATTTTTTTTCTGGAAATATGTGATTTTATAGTATCAGGGGGGTCATCGGCGGGGCCACCAGGTGGGTACAACCCACCTGGGCACGCCAGGAGAGGGGGGCACGCCCTGGTTGGTTGTGCCCACCCAGGGGCCCCTCTCTGGTGTGTCTTGGCCCCGGTAATTCTTATTATTGATATAAAAAATCCTCAAAAAGTTTCGTTCCATTCCAAGAACTTTTATTTCTTCACAAAAACAACACCATGGTAGTTCCGCTGAAAACAACGTCAGTCCGGGGTTAGTTTCATTCAAATCATGCAAATTAGAGTCCAAAACAAGAGGAAAAGCATGAGAAAAAGTAGATACGATGGAGACATATCAACTCCCCCAAGCTTAAACCTTTGCTTGTCCGCAAGCAATTCAGTTGATAAACTGAAAGTGAGAAAGAAAAACTTTTACGAACTCTTTTGTTCTTGTTTGCATAAATAAGCTTAAACAACATCCAGGTTTTCAGCCAACATTATAACTAACCATGTCGACAATAACTCTTAAAGATTATAATGACTCATATCAATGACATAATGAGCTAGCGAGCAATAATAAGATATCTCAAATGGCAACACGTTGTCAAAACAACCATGATATAATATGATAATAATGGTATCGCGCTAGCCCTTTCTGAGGCCGCAAAACATAAATGCAGAAATGCTCCAAAGTTCAAGCAGCGACTAAACATTGTAAATCATGGTAGAAAAGATCCAGTGATGATGCACCCAACATTAGCTACACACAATGCATAAATCATGACCGTTGTGCTCTACTCAGTTTCTGGTGCTTGTTTTTTAGAAGGTGATGACACAACATAAAAGTAAATAGAAAGTCCCTTCGCAGAGGGGAGCAATGATTTGTAGAGGTTCCAGAGCTCAGTTTTTAAAACAGAGATAAATGATATTTTGAGACATGGACCCTTCATATTCACTTCACGAGCATCAGTTATCAACATCTTCCATGCTAAGCATGCTAGTGGCGGTTCCCAAGCGGTAAAGGTAAAGGTTTTGACTCCAATGGGAGTTTTTGTTTGATTATTTAAGAGATGAACTCTTTTTGTATTTTGCAGTTTGGGACTGGGCATCCCTATTATCGCCCATTTTCTCGTGTGATGGCGAGTGAATAAACACTTGACCTGAGAATAACCCGCTTAGCACGGAAGATATCGACCACCTCCTGTCGTACCATGAACTATCCAGACACACAAAATAGATAAATTTTTAGAAGTTTTTAGAGGTGGCACATGCAAATTTACTTAGGATGGCAGGGTAATACCGTATATATGTAAGTATGGTGGACTCATCTGGAATAACTTTGGGTTCAAGGTTTTTGATGTACAAGCAGAATCGCCACTTCGTACAGGCGAAGGCTAGCAATTAAGATTGAGAAGCGGCCAGCTAGAGAGCAACAACGATCATAACCATGCATTATGCATAAGTAACATTGGACACTATCATGAGTAGGATATGAACACCATGAGCATAAACATTATAGAGGCTATGTTGTTTTTGATTCAACTACATGCATGAACATGTACCAAGTCAAGCCACTCGAACAATCAGAGGAGGATACCATATCGTCATACTACATCACAATCATTTTAACGCTATGTTGATATCCAAGATAAATCATTATTAACTCTCAGCTACTTATGCATGGCATTAGAAACTATAATCTCTAATTGTCATTGCAAACATGTTTAATCATAACGGGCTAAATCATGGACGCTAGGTTAAACATATTTACACAGACAAGACGAGTCGAGTTCATACCAGTTTCTCTTTGCCACGACCAGTTCATCAAATGTTGTCATTATTGCCTTTCACTTAAATGACCGAATGATATGAAAATAATAATACTGCAAGAGTGCCATGGACTAAGCTGGAATCTGCAAACATTTTATTCAACAGGAGAAGACAAGGCAAAAGGGCTCTTTATTAGTTCAACAATTATTCATATGAGAGCCACTCAACATTTTCATCGTGGTCTTCTCCTTGATACAACTTGAATAAAAGGAAAAGAAATTCAGAGAAACACACTGAAATATTTTTGGAGTTTTTGGTTTTCTTAGGCAAGCAAATAAGGGAAAAGAAAAAACGAGAAAAACTATTTACACAGGAAAGCTCCCAACAAGCAAAAGAAGAACAAGGATATCTTTTTGGATTTTCTTTTTAGTACTACTACTAAGCATGCATAGAAAGTAAATTAACTACAACAATTTTTTTTTGGTTTTTACAAATTTTTTCAAACACGCAAGAAGAAAGCTAGAAAATAAATCTAAGCATGGATGAT
Source organism: Triticum urartu (assembly GCF_003073215.2). NCBI lineage: Eukaryota > Viridiplantae > Streptophyta > Magnoliopsida > Poales > Poaceae > Triticum > Triticum urartu. Next base: position 282,139,335 of record NC_053028.1, read on the forward strand.
ACAATGAAAAAGTGTGAACACCGACAAATGGAATAAGTGGACATGAATGTAAAGTCAGTGGAAACACGTACTCCCCCAAGCTTAGGCTTTTGTCCTAAGTTGGTAATCAATCAGTAGCCTGGAGGGTAGTAGGGATCCTGAGGAGCAGGAATCCACTGGTCCCACTGCGGAGGTGCCTGGTGTGCTACCTCAGCAGCAGAATGAGCGTTCCGGTAGGCGATGATATCTGCTGGCATAATCCTATATCCACCCCTGGCAACAAAATAGAACAAAGCAGGAGTAAGCAATGGAATAACATCACAAGTCCTCACACTAAAAACCAGGTTATACGGAATAGGGGTGTGTGGAGATTTGATATCAGTAAAATGGTGGTGATCCATGGCTGCACGGTCTAGGTAAACTTTGGTCAGAGGGAAATCACGAGGGCGTATCTCAACCTCGAAGTGAGCCCCCAAACGAGTAGCATAAATCCTACCATGTATTTCACCATGTGATTTATTAAGATGGAGGCGACGAGCCACAGTAGCTCCCAAGCTATAGGTGTTGTCGCCCTCTAGTGCTCGGCGTAAAACAACAAAGTCTGGTGCAGTGAGCGCACCTAGTTTCTTTCTAGCAAGCAAGCACTTAGCAACAAATAAAGAAAAATAATGTACGGCAGGAAAGTGTATGCTAGCAGCCGTAGTGGCTTACACTCCTCTCTCATCACCCACTGTCAGAGTGCGATAAAAATCCTCAAACCCAGCCGACCTAGGCTCAGCCAAGCTCTCAACAGATGGGATCATGAAAATATCACAAAACTCATTAAGTGGTATCTGATAGTTTTCAGCATATAAATCAAAGCTCACTTTAGGAGGATTATTTCTAGGCAAGAAAGTAAAGCTCTGAACAAAGATGTTTGTGAGGATGTGGTGCTGGTCACACTCATCTGCGATGAAGTCGGTGAGGCCAGCATTAGCAATAGATTGAATGAACTCCTCAAGAATTCCAGCCTCTTGCAGGAACGAGGTGTCCGGCCATTCGCACGGCCGTACTTCCGCCAACCTCCGAGGGTGGAGATCATTGTCAGAAGACTCCCCAATAACACCCTTGGAGTTCTTCTTAGAGCCAAACTTCCTGAAGATATTCATGTCCGCGTACAATTTTCTTAAAATAAAATTTTTTGAGTGACAAAAGTTTGTCAACAAAACTTTGTAAGATTAATAGCAACCACTCACAGGGATACATAGAAGCCATAGCAAGCATTCAAACTACTTAGAATACTAAGAATTCAACATGCAAGCACATCTACAGCAACACCAAGAGTAGCTAATTATTCAAAGTATAAACCACTAAAACAAAAACCATTTGGACCAATGGTGGAGTCACATACCAAGCAACAATCCCCCGAAACCATTTCAAAAAAGGAGCTTCGAGCAAAGAGATCGAAATCCGTGGGTTTGAGCTCAAGAACACGGGAGAGAGCAATGGGGATTTTTTTCTGGAGGTAAGTGATAATGTGGTATGGAGAGGTATGTGAGGGGGCCCATGTGGGGACCACAACCCACCAGGGCGTGCTTGGGGGTGCTGGCGCGGCTAGGTGGGTTGTGCCCACCTGGTGCACCTCCCTCTGATGTTATTTGCACCAAAAATTCTCAAATATTCAGAAAAATCGTATTAAATTTTTAGCGCATTCTGAGAACTTTTATTTTTGGTTCATTTTTTATTGCACGGGAAATTCAGAAAATAGACAAAACATGGCATTTTATTTTATTTAGCTAATAAAAATAGAGAATAAAAAGTAGGGACAGAAAGTAGTGCTTACTAAATTCATCAACTTCATACCGTTCAAAAATGATCCATTAATAAGGTTGATCAAGTCTTATTAACAACCACTTTCGATTAGCATGAAACCGAAGAAGTCTTGTAAACCACTAAGTTACCTCAATGGGGATATGCATTTCCCCAACAATAAGCATTTCATATTTCTTTTTGACAGTAGGTAGAGGTATTTGAAAACTTCCAATAGTGATTGTTGGAGATTTTTCAATACCATTAATACCATTCACTTGGAATTGATTCTGCGGAAAGTGCACCGTATGCTCATTGCCATTAATACGAAAAGTGACATTGGTTTTATTGCAATCAATAACAGCCCCTGCAGTATTCAAGAAGGGTCTACCAACCAAGGATAGTTGACATGTTGTGGTCCTCGGGCATCTCTAACAAAGTCAGTCAAAATAGTAACATTAGCAACAACACCGGGCACATCCTCATAGATACCGATAGGATGGCAGTTGATTTGTCAGCCATTTGCAAAGATATTTCAGTAGGTGTGAGTTTACTAAAGTCAAGTCTTTTATATAAAGAGAAAGGCATAACACTAACACCAGCTCCTAAATCACACAAAGCAGTTTTCACACAATTATTTTTGATAGAGCAAGGTATAGTTGGTATTCCCGGATCTCCTAGTTTTTTAGGTACTCCATCTTTAAAAGTGTAATTAGCAAGCATAGTGGAGATTTCAGCTTCCGGTATTTTTCTCTTATTTGTGATGATGTCTTTCATATACTTTGCATAAGGAGGCATTTTCAAGATATCAGTCAAGCGAGTACGCAAAAAGACTGGCCTCAGCATTTCAGCAAAGCGCTCAAATTCTTAATCATCATTCTTTTTAGTTGACTTAGGTGGAAAAGGCATAGGGTTTTGAACCCATGGTTCTCTTTCTTTACTGTGTTTTCTAGCAACAAAGTCTCTTTTGTCATATCTTTTATTTTTAGCTTATGGGTTATCAAGATCAACATGTGGTTCTATCTCAACATCATTGTCTGGTTCTTTATTATTTGTTTGAGAGTCTTCATGAACCTCATCATTATCTTTTTCATTATCATTAGGTGAGTGTTCATTACCAGATTGAGTTTCAACATCAGAGACAGAAATTTCATTTTCATTATCAGGAGGTTTTTCTATTTCAGGTTCACTAGAGGCATGCAAAGTCCTATCATTTTTCTTTTTGTTTTTAGAAGGACTAGGTGTACTAGTGTTAGCTCTTTGTGAATCTTGTTCAATTCTTTTAGGGTGTCCCTCGGGATAGAGTGGTTCCTGAGTCATTTTACCTCCTATAGTTGCAACTCTAACATCAAAGTTATGCATATTATGATTCATTTCATCAAGCAATTCTCTTTGTGATTTAGCAACTTGTTCTAGTTGATTTTGAACCATAGAAGCATGTTTTCCAACACCTCTAACATCATTTGATATTCTAAATAACAAGTCGCTCAAGCGAGAAATCATATCAGAATTGTATTTCAATTGTTTCATAACATTTGCATTGAAGTGATCTTGTTTCCTAATGTAGTTTTCAAACTCATAATGGCATTGACTAGGATGCAGATTGTGAGTATTATCATTATCATTAAACTTCATAAGAGAATTTACATCTAACACCTTAGGCATTGGTGGTGTATTAAGCCCATGTATTTCTTCAATAGGAGGTAAATTTTTAACATCCCCAGCTTTAATATCTTTTTCCTTCATAGATTTCTTTGCCTCTTGCATATCTTCGGGACTGATATATAATATACCCCACTTCTTTAGAGTGGGTTTATGCGGTGGTTTAGGAATAGTCCAATCATCATAATTTTTCAATATGTTATTCAATATTCTTCAACTTGTCCAACAGTTTGTCCATGAAAACACAACCAGCACAACTATCTAGGAAGTCCCTAGAAGCATCAGTTAGTCCATTATAGAAGATATCAAGTATTTCATTTTTCTTAAGAGTATGATCAGGCAAAGAATTAAGTAACTGGTAAAGCCTCCCCCAATCTTGTGGGAGACTCTCTTCTTTAGTTTGCACAAAGTTAAATATTTCCTGTAAGGCAGCTTGTTTCATATGAGCAGGAAAATATTTTTTAGAGAAGTAATAAATCATATCCTGGGAACTACGCACACAACCAGGAGCAAGAGTATTGTACCAAGCTTTAGCATCACCCTTTAATGAGAAAGGAAATAATTTGAGAATAAAGTAATAGCAAATTTTCTCATCATGAGTAAAAAGGGTGGATGTGTCATTCAACTTAGTAAGATGTGCCACAACAGTTTCAGTTTCATAACCATGGAGAGGATCAGATTCAACCAGAGTAATTAGCTCTGGGTCGACAGAGAATTCATAATCCTTATCATCAATAGAGATAGGTGAAGTAGAAAACTTAGGATCACATTTCATTCTAGCATTTAGAGATTTTTCTTTATACTTGTGCAATAATTTCTCTAGATCATCTCTATCTTTACAAGCAAGAATGTGTCTAGTTGCTTCTACACTCATAACATAACCTTCTGGTATCTTAGGCAATTCATATCTAGGAAGGCTAGTTCTAGCAGGTGTCTCATGAGATTCAGTTTCAAGCTCATCATCAGATTCAACAACATCATGTTGTATAACTCTAGCAATTTGTTTATCAAGAAATTCACCAAGTGGCACATCATCATTATCAAGCAAGGTACTAGCATCATCATAAGCATCATTCATAGTAGAAGTAGCATCATCAATAACTTGCGACATATCAGAATTAATAGCATGTGGTGGTGTTGCGAGTTTATTCATAACAGAAGGTGAATCTAAATCAGAACTAGATGGCAGTTCCTTACCTCCCCTCGTCCTTGAGGGAAATATCTTAGTCTTTGGATCCTTCAGATTCTTCATAGTGATAATATGATAATAATCCCAAGTGACTCAACAAATATAGCTACGCTCCCCGGCAACGGCGCCAGAAAAAGGTCTTGATAACCCACAAGTATAGGGGATCGCAACCGTTTTCGAGGGTAGAGTATTCAACCCAAATTTATAGATTCGACACAAGGGGAGCCAAAGAATATTTGAAGGTATTAGCAGCTGAGTTGTCAATTCATACACACCTGGAGAATAATTACCTACAGCAAATTGATCGGTAGCAAAATAGTATGATAGTTTTGATAGTAGTGACAGCAGCAATAGTAACAGTAACAGTGATAGCAGTAGTTTGTAGAAAGTGTAATAGTGATGATAGCAATAGTAATGCAGCAAGATCAATAAGGAGAAATTCGTAGGCATTGGATCAGTGACTTGTTGGATGATATCCATCATGTGACAGTTATAACCTAGGGCGATACGGCACTAGCTCCAGTTCATTGATATAATATAGGCATGTATTCCGTAAATAGTCATACATGCTTTATTAAGAGAACTTGCATGCCATATTTTGTCCTACCCTCTCTTGGCAGCGGGGTCCATATTGGAAACTAAGGGATATTAAGGCATCTTTTAATAGAGAACCGTAACAAAGCATTAACACATAGTGAATACATGAACTCCTCAAACTATGGTCATCACCGAGAGTGGGCCCGATTGTTGTCACTCCATGGTTGCCGGATCATAACCGTAGTAGGTGACTATACTTGCAAGATCGGATCCAAAACATGGACAATGATGAATCCATAAATGGTTCAGATCTGAAATCATGGCACCCGGGCCCAAAGTGACAAGCATTAAGCATGGCAAAGTCATAGCAACATCAATCTAAGAACATAGTGGATACGAGGGATCAGGCCCTAACAAAACTAACTCGATTACATGATGAATCTCATCCAACTCCTCACCGACCAGTGAGCCTATGAAGGAATTACTCACTCTCGGTAGGGAGCATCATGGAATTGGCGATGGAGATGGGTTGGTGATGACAAAGAATGAAGATCCCCCTCTCTGGAGCCCCAAATAGACTTCAGATCTGCCCTCCCGAGGAAGAACAGGGCCTGGCGGCGGATCCGTCTTGTGGATTGCGATAATTCTTTCTCTCTAATTTTTTTCTGGAAATATGTGATTTTATAGTATCAGGGGGGTTGTCAGCGGGGCCACCAGGGTGGGTACAACCCACCTGGGCACGCCAGGAGAAGGGGGCGCGCCCTGGTGGGTTGTGCCCACCCAGGGGCCCCTCTCTGGTGGGTCTTGGCTCCAGTAATTCTTATTGTTGATATAAAAAATCCTCAAAAAGTTTCGTTCCATTCCGAGAACTTTTATTTCTCCACAAAAATAACACCATGGTAGTTCTGCTGAAAACAACGCCAGTCCGGGGTTAGTTTCATTCAAATCATGCAAATTAGAGTCCAAAACAAGAGGAAAAGTGTATAAAAAGTAGATACGTTGGAGACGTATCAGGTACTAACCCGAAGGTTGTTAATGGACAACGAATAAAACATTACATCTCAGGTACGCCCATAGATGTTGAAAGTAATATTATCCAAACTTTGACACCGGAAGAACACATAAAAGGGTCCTTCCGGAACACTTCAGAATCGTGAAAATAAGGAGGTACGTGATACGGTAAGTAAACGAACTCCAAAAAATCCGTAAAAATATTTTTTGTCAGTTTTGGAATATTTAGAAAATTAGGAAAATAAGAAACTTCCAGGAAGCGTAACCTAGTGGGAACAAGACACCAGGGCGTGCCTGTCTTGGCATGCCCCGTGGATTGTGCCCACCTCAGGTGCCGTCCAGACTCCGTTTTTCTTCTGTTTGCTTGTTTCCTAAAAAAATCATTATATACCCCCCGAACCTATTGACCACCGTATCGCGGAGAAATCCTCTGTTCTCTTTTCTTGCTATTTTTGGTTAGATCTCTTGAGCCAGGCATCATGTCTTCTTCCTCCTCCAACAACATAGAAGAGGATGCTTGGTTGATGAAGATCGAGCTGAAGAGAGAAGAGCCGATAGAAGCCGTCAAGGGAGATGAGAGCAAGGAGGCTACTGTAGATCAACCACCGGTGGTCGAGCAAGCACTGCCATCCAAGGAGGAAGAAGAAGATATCCTTAAACCTTACTATGCTTATCTTACTCCTACTAAGATTGAAGCCTTTCGCATCATTGAAACGGTTCGTGTGCAAAACAAGTATCTCACTCGTGAAAACATTATGCATCAAGAGCATATCATCCACCTCCGGAGCATCATCCATCGATTGGAGAATCTCTTAATCCTTAAGTATAGGATCGCTTCATCACCACCACCTTCTTCTTCATCACCAAAAGAAAATTGAGTATCGGGTATGAGCATTCCCCTTGGCTTCTGCGAAGCTTGGGGGAGGTGCCTCGGTATTGTATCATCCCCACTATCTTTTCCCTTTACTTAGTTTAGTTCAATCTTTTGCTTTAGATGAATAAAAGTTTAGCTCGATCCTTTCTTTTTCAAGATTTTGCTTAGTGATCTATCTTTGTAATCGCGTGCGAGATATATAATAAATTTTAGTTTGAATTTTTTGCTTTCTTTACTTTCATGTTGCAATAAAAGGAAAGGAAATAAATCAAGAAGATCATATGCTAATCTTATGGTAGGTGATGACACCACATAAGTAAAAGTATAAGTAGAAAATTTTATTAGAGATCTACAAACATAGCATTAGTCAATGATGAAACTCGCGAAAGAATTAATAAGGGAAGAGAAGATTCACATATAAATATACTATCCTAGAAATCTTTTGTGATTGTGAGCCCCCATCAAAATATTATATGCCAAAATTGTTGATGTTGGACAAGGAAGATAACTTAATGATTTATGTTTGTTCATATTCACATAGAAGTTATATTGTCATAGATCCTTCAACATGTGGTGCTTGCCCCTATCTTTGCTAGCCAAAAACTCCGCACTAAGTAGAGATACTACTTGTGCATCCAAAAACCTTCAACCCAAATCTTATTTTCAAGAGTCCATCATACCTACCTAGGGATTGAGCAAGATCCCTCAAGTAAGTTGTCATCGGTGCAATAAGGCAATAAAAATTGCTTCTACAAGTGTGAGATCATTTAGTGTAAGAGAAAATTGAGCATTCTAGAAATTGTGATGGTGAAGAATAAAAGCGACAGACTGCATAATAAAGGTTGCCATCACAAGGGGCAATACAACATGACGTTGTTTTGCACTAAGGGGTTGAGCATACAAACAAATAAGCACATGGCAACCTCTGCTTCCCTCTGCGAAGGGCCTATCATTTACTTTAATGCAAAGAGTCAAAGTTTTTCTCTCTATTCCTTTTTCTTTTTCTCCTTTGGCAAGCATCATGCAGCGAGGAAAGATTCTAGGGACATGTGTCTAGTTGAATGTGGGTACCATGAGTTATTATTGTTAACATCACCCTTGAGGTGAATACGTTGGGAGGCAAAACTATAATCCCCTATCTTTCTATGTGTCCGGTTGAAACGTTTTGCTCATGTGTATGCGGTGAGTGTTAGCCATCATAGAAGACTATATGATGGTTGAGTATGTGGACTTGCCTAAAGGCTCCGACACGTGACCCTTCCTGAAAAGATGATGAATTGTAGTTGCAAAGTTGATTGAGAACATAGTTTGTTGATTTCTAATAGAGTTTTTGCTTTATACTTCGATGTGTGATGAATTGTCACTTATTCATGAGAAGTCTATGATAAGAGTCTTATGTTTAAGTTTGTTGTTGTTATAATAATCAACATGATGCTTCTATGTCCGTATTTTGTTTTTATCGACACCTCTCTCTCTAAGCATGTGGACATGTTTTTCGATTTCGGTTTTCGCTTGAGGACAAGCGAGGTCTAAGCTTGCGGGAGTTGGTACGTCCAGTTTGCATCATGTTTTCCTACTGTTATTTATGATGTTTTTATGCATAATAATGCTTTTTGGAGTAATTCTAATGGTTGTTCTCTCATAACTTGCAAGGTACACACAAAGAGGGAGAATTTCGACACCTCGAAATCTGGACCTGGAAAAGCTACATCAGGCTACCTATTCTGCACAACTCCAAACAAGCTGAAACTTCACGAAGAATTTTTATGGAATATATGATGAATATTGGAGCAAATAAGTATCGGAGGAGGCCCACTAGGTGGGCACAATCCCACCTGGGAGCGCCAGGGTGCCCAGGCGCGCCCTGGTGGGTTGTGCTCACCCAGGCCCACCTTCGATGCCCATCTTATGGTATATAAGTCATTTTGACCTAGAAAAAATAAGGAGGGGACATTCGAGACGAAGCGCCGCCGTCTCGAGGCGGAACTTGGGCAGGAGCACTTTTGCCCTCCGGCGGAGCGATTCCGTTGGGGGAACTTCCCTCCCAGAGGGGAAATCATCGTCATCATCATCACCAACAACTCTCCCATCTTGGGGAGGGCTATCTCCATCAAAATCTTCAATATCACCATCTCATCTCAAACCCTAGTTCATCTCTTGTGTTCAATCTTGTTACCGGAACTATAGTTTGGTGCTTGTGGGTGACTAGTAGTGTTGATTACATCTTGTAGTTGATTACTATATGGTTTATTTGGTGGAAGATTATATGTTCAGATCCATTATGCTATTTAATACCCCACTGATCTTGAGCATGTTTATCACTTGTGAGTAGTTACTTTTGTTCTTGAGGTCACGGGAGAAATCATGTTGCAAGTAATCATGTGAAATTGATATCTGTTCGATATTTTGATAGTATGTATGTTGTGATTCCCTTAGTGGTGTCATGTGAACGTCGACTACATGACACTTCTCCATATTTGGGCCTAAGGGAATGAATTGTGGAGTAGCAATTAGATGATGGCTTGCGATAGTGGCAGAAGCTTAAACCCCAGTTTATGCGCTATTCCGTAAGGGAACGATTGGATCCAAAAGTTTAATGCTATGGTTAGAATTTATTCTTAATACTTTTCTCATAGATGTGGATGCTTGCGGGAGGGTTAATCATAAGTAGGAGGTTTGTTGAAGTAATAACAACACCTAAGCACCGGTCCACCCACATATCAAAATATCAAAGTAGCGGACACAAATCGAACCAACATGATGAAGGTGACTAGATGAAGTTCCCGTGTACCCTCAAGAACGCTTTGCTTATTATAAGAGACCGTTTTGCCTGTCCTTTGCCTCAAAAGGATTGGGCTACCTTGCTGCACTTTTCTTACTACTATCGTTACTTGCTCGTTACAAATTATCTTGGTATCAAACTACACTGGTACTTACAGTTTCAGCACTTGCAAACATTACCTTGCTGAAAACCACCTGTCATTTCCTTCTGCTCCTCGTTGGGGTCGACACTCCTACTTATCGAAAAGAGCTACAACTGATCCCTATACTTGTGGGTCGTCGGCATGCCCCAGAGGGCATCCCCTCTTTCGTCTTCGTCTATCGGTAACTTTACTTGAGGCTATATTTTTATTGCCACATGATATGTGTTTTGCTTGGAGCGTCTTGTATGATATGAGTCTTTGCTTTTTAGTTTGGCACAGTTATCCTTGCTGTACACACCTTTTGAGAGGGACACACATGAATCATGATTAATTAGAATACTCTATGTGCTTCACTTATATCTTTTGAAGGCAATTTTGCTCTAGTGCTTCACCTATACCCTTTTAGAGCACGGCGGTGGTTTTATTTTATAGAAATTATTGAAATCTCATGTTGCACTTATATTATTTTGTGAGTCTCTTTAAATAGCATGGTAATTTGCTTTGGTTATGAATTTAGTCCTAATATGATGGGCATCCAAGAGGGATATAATAAAAACTTTCATATAAAGTGCATTGCATACTATGAGCAGTTTGATTCCTTTTGATTGTCTTGAGATATGAGGATGGTGATATTAGAGTCATGCTAGTAAGTAATTGTGGATTGTAGAAATACTTGTATTAAAGTTTGTGATTCCCGTAGCATGCACGTATGGTGAACCGTTATTACTACAAAAAAATACATTTCCGTGATGATACGTGTTTGTCACAGTAGATCGCGTTTTCTATCATGCATGTACACCTATGAAGATTTTATGACAGAATCAAGATAGTCATACATGTGCTGTCGTAGAAGTGTTCCATGACATTACCAAAATTATTATCATGGAAGTGTCCACTTCCATGATGATAAATCGCGTGTCATAGAATTGCTTTCGTCAAGGGTAATCGACACGTGACATCCACCATAATGGGTCGTCGTTAAGCTATCGGGTTTCGGTTTGGATCCAATAACCCGTTAATAGCCCGGACCAATGGGGATTTTCCACGTGTAAAATTTTCATTCGCCGGATAATGCACGTGCCAGGTCATCATTGGGACAGATGTCATCCCTACAATGGACGGAAGACGCCAATGATATGTCGACACGTGGCACAGCCCAACAGTGGCCCATTTAAGGTAAAAAGTCCGGCCCAGCTAAAGACCCACCATATTTTTTCAGACACTAGTTGGCTGGCCTACTAACAGCCTACCATGTTTTGGGTCAAATTGAGGCCCATATAAGATCAGGCCCATGCACAGATAGTCATGTTTTGGGCAATATTACAGCCCATATCGGATCAGGCCCATTAACAAGCCACTATTCTTTTGGGCCCATTCTAAGCCAGGTTTGTATTTCAGCCTGTTAAATGCCTGTTTACCAGTTCGGACCGATAGTAGTTTCGGCCTGTTAGTGGCCCGTGGTGCATCCGGGATGTTGTCGGCCCAGTTTAACTTTAGGCCAATTAACGGCCCATGCAGAAACTGGGCTATTTCTTGCCTGAAGTAACTTTAGGCCTCTTAAAGGCTCGTAGTCTTCATGGATAAATTTCAGCCCAACTGGCCTATCGACCTGTTAATGGCCCGTGTAACAATTGGGTGTAATTACAGCCCACGTTGAATCTGGCCTGCTTACAACCCATCTGATAATGGCCCATGACACTTTTGGGCCTACGCCCCACGTGTTCTTAAAGCCCTTAATTTATTGGGCCAAACAGGGCCTGAGATATATTTTGGCCTGTTAACGACTCATCTTATTTGGGCCAAACATGGGCCTTGGGCTATTTCGGCCTGTATTGGCCCGTGTATTTATCGGCTCAACGCGAGCCCAACCTAGTTTTTAGCCTGTTAAAAGCCCATGGTATTCTCTAGCCTAGCTGTTAGAACTTTACCCGGCCTGTTAAAGGCGGAAAACTACTACACGTTTAGACCTGCTAATGGCCAAGGATGATTATAGGCCCACATTTTGGCCCATATGAGTAACGGGCCGGCCTGAAGACCGACAACATTGAGATCCATTGAACCTTCCAGCCTAAATTATAGCATACCGACCAAGAATAAACTAGACTATACAATAAAGAAATTACGACATATTACATCCACTGGGAATCAAAGTTCGCCACCAGTGATAATAAAGCGCAATGTAACTGCGGATTACATACACTGGGCATCAAAGGTCACCACCAGTGCATATAAACGCGTCGACAAAAGAATATACAAAACTGAGAGCACTTCAGAGGGCATTAGGCCGGGCCAGGACGAGCACCACAAGCAGCCAAACAAGCTGATGAGACCTCAGTTGTGTCAATGATAGATGCTCCATCCCTAGCTTTATAGCACCATATCACGCAAGGCATTCCTCTGAGATCTTCATTGCGTCATTGACATCAAGTCGGAGCTGAGCTGAAGCAAGCCTTTCCACTTTAAGTTGAGACTGCAGAAGTCGAACTGATTGAGGCAGCGAGTGCACAGAGGTTATCTCACAACTGCTGGTGAGTAGCTTCAACTCACTGTCTTCACCAAGACATGAGCTTGGGGTCATCTTGCTCTCTTCAAGATGGTTTGGCTCACTATCTTCCCTAAAGTTCTTCCTGGCATAAGAGATACGACTCTGAAAGAGAAACAGGGAGGCACGAAACATGTTTCATAATTATATAAGCAAATAAATGGATCTGTTATGCATAAGGAACATGTTTTTATAACTACAATTTTAAACTGGTAGTTCTTGAAAACATCCAATCAGATGTAAACAACAAAGTAATGAGCTGTGGAGGAAATGGTGCCTATCCAAATCTATACTAGAACAAACTTTGAAGGCTTGAGACGGATGAACTTACATGACATGTTAGCATGGGCTGTATAAAGCCCTTCTCCAGGTTGATGGAAGGATAATTCAATAAATTCCCCAAAGAAACTTCTTTATAAGCGTTGCCATTATTCTACATTTTGCAAAGAGTAAATATAGATCAAATAATATTAGAAGAAATAGAGGATAATGAAGCTCAGGTGCAGACCGATGATACATAATCAAATAGCAGTTAATTAAGTACAGTGTTACAAGGCAAAAGGTACTGACAAGAGGAATGCAGACATCAACGTGTGTAGCGGCATTGGCATTATTCAACATTTTGGTAAGAGTAAATGTAGATCTGATAATTTGGAGAAAGTGGAGGGCAGGGCAGATAAGATGTAGAGTAATGCTAGACAATCAACTATCTTGCGATGCAAGTACAGTAATACCACCACCGTCCATTATTACTTGTTGCTCAATTGGATGTATCTACCACTATTAAGTTCTAAATACATCCAATTGATCAACAATTAATTCGATATAGAGCGAGTACATGACAACAGGTACTTACATGAGCAATCCAACACATCATAACCATTGTGTTAATTCTACATTTATCCAACAGTAAATATAGATCTTATAATTTCAAGCAAAGGGATGATAAAGAAGCAAACATTTATAGTGATGCTACATAATCAAATAGCATGAGTGTTAGTAAGCTGGCAAAGGGCAAGAGGTACTGACAAGAGAAATGCAGTGCCCAGTACTGTCATGAGATCCTATGATCCTTTGAGCAAGGAGATTCATCTGAAATTAGTTTTCATACAAGACAGAAGGTAAGGCACTTGCAGAAATTTAGGAGTTCAAAATTTGAATTGATATCACAGACAGTACCTGACGCTGGGCTCTCAGTAGTTCTAATAGGGGTTTGGCCAGTGGAGTAGGGGTAAAGTGCGGTACAGTTGGGTCTGTGTTTTCTGTGGCTGCTGATCTATCTGGTTTAACATGTATCACTACCTTTTCCAAATACCTAATTTGTACTCCTTGAGGATCTGCACTCACCCTCTTCCTTTTGGACATCTATTGCGAAAGAACAAGATTTTACTGGAAAAACATAGTATGATGACACATGGAATAGGTATAGAAAATGGATAGGTATGGCATATACTCAGTCACTGCTGACATATTGGCCAACTCAGGTATAGCCTAACAAGTAACAAACAAGCATTCGGATCAAGCAATACAGCAAAGCAGACAACTGAACTATTTGTAATTCTATAGGATTACAGGTTGAGGGAACAATCCAAGAAAGCAGCCCACACGCATTACGTTTCACATGTACTAAAACACACTGGCTTACCATATGTTGCTGTGAAGCCTCACTAATGTTGCAATTTTCTTTGAAGATATCGTCAGCATCCCGTGGTTGCAAATCTAGTTATTGTAGTTTATTCTGCACCCTCTATTTAGGTAAAATTAATTTAATCGCATGCACTGATTCGAATTGATCATCAATGGTTCATCTAAACTAGTGAAAGAAGGGTGTGTGCTTACACGGCAATATATGTGCTTCACTCTATTTTTATGCTTGTTCGAGGTGCCAACCCCAGAAGAACAAATATTTTGCTTGATGGGGTTGGCAGCTCCATAATTAATAGAAGCATCAAATTAGTATGCAACTTGGGAAGATCAAGAACACACAGAAAAGTAATGAATAGAGGCTCGGAGAAGTGATGTAATAGCTAGCATTAGAAAATGTACGGTAAAACGAACAAAAATTAGCAACCACATGCTAGTTTTCTGATGTGTAATTAAGCATAGAGAACATGAAGCAGTCTGATGGAACCAACAGGTGGCATAAGAACAACACCATTATCATAAATATAGCATCCAAGAAGTAAAATCGTAGGCAGTGATATCTAGGAAGTACAGTAATACTTAGGAAAAAACTAAAGCATTGTAACTATATGTGCACTGGTTTGTAATTTAGCACATGTAACATGTTCACTGCCAGAAGTATGGCCCTACAGGTGCAAGCAGAATAACGCGTCTCATGAAAAATTGAATGATGCCCTGAAGAAATTCAAAGGTGCGGTGTTTATGCTAAGAAAGTGAACGTAGGCATCGGCCATTGGATAATAGTACCTGATTCTCGGCGGCGTATGAGTATCATTATCATGCTTGATAGCTACGGATCGTCGATGGTTCTTGTGTTGCGGTTGAGTTTGGGCCAGCTGTCGCCGTTGCTGAAGCGGCTCCGGTTCTTTGGTTGCGGCGCCTATTGACATACAAGAAAGCTCATCTGTGGTAAGTGAACAGTTCCATGGTGAAGAAGAGAAATATCGAAGGAGTACAAATCGAAATAACCTGATGAGGCTACGGCGTCACTAAAGTAGGGCCAGTGGAGTTGAATATGGCTTCCGTGGAGCGCGTCCAGTGCCGTGGATGAAGGCGTCGGCGAAGCACATCCGGCACGGTGTACAGTCCTTTCGGTGAGGCGGATCTGTTGTGGCGGACAAGGGCTTGTATGAAGGGCCGAAGATGGGGTGGACGAGGGAGTCGGTGAAGGGACTACACTGTGGTGGACGAGGGCACCAGTGAAGCAGAGCCCGTGCGGTGGACCATGATGGAGGTCATGGAGATCTGGAGCGGTGGACAAGCCAGTCGCTGAAGTGGCTCCAATGAAGTGGTGAGTTGGCAGTTGGGGGTTCCAATGTACGGAAGGTAGATCCGGCGGGGTTGAGGTCCACCGCTGCGGCAGAGGACTAGATTCGGCGGCATGGCATGGCTGGGGGGGCAGGGAGGGGAAGGGGAGGGGCTCTGGGGAAGAATGTTGGGGGCAAAGATGGGAAAACAATGGAGTTACCAAAGCAGCCCTTTTCCGTTCATGTGGCAGGGGTAAAACAGGAATATCGTAGGGCTAAACTTTCGGGAGTGAGATATTTTGATGTGAGTGGGAAGTTTGAAAGCTTTTGGCGCTTGAAATTAAGTGTTCTGATATTGTACGGACGACTATGATATCATGGCCGAGAATTTATTTGTTTTGCACGCAAAAAAGTGCAAGTTTCTAAAATGAATGTCTCCAACTCGAAACTTAGATTGTCCATTCAATTCAAATATGGATCATTGAGCTAGTGCAAGCAAATACCATCATATGGTCCAATTCAAATGAAATTCCAAATGTGTTTTTCCTAAATATGATGACAAAAGCAAAACTGTGTATGTGTATGATTATAAAGTTTGAACATGCCCGTATGTGTATATCTCTAGGTTTGATATATGAATTTGAAATCATGAAATACCGGCTTAAAAAATGTACCTCCGTTTAAATGAATTACAAAAGCTGATGATGGAGTCGAATTCCAAAATTCCAATCTTAGGTTTGTAATTCTGGTACTTCAAGGTATATCACGTATGTTCAAAAGTATCGTTATCTCATAGTCCAAACTGTGAAACAAATTAATCAACCATGACTGCACACACTATTGACCAAATATATCTCAATTACGCTAAAGTCTGTCAAATATAGACACCTCACTCTTTATCTGAAGGCACACCCCCCCCCCCACACACACAAGTCGTTCTCTCCCCCGGACATGAACACACAAGCACATTAACACGCCCCTCTCTTCTAAAGTCCGGACCCCAATATAGGTCTCTATCACTTTGTCTCTTGGGCATGCACACATCTCTTCCCCTACTCTCTAGGTCTCCCGGCACCTCTCTTTCCCAAGCACACGCACTATATATAGTGTATCTTTCCCATACACACAAAACGTCACCCCAAACATCTATCTCCCTAGTTATGTGGTTCTCGCACACTCACCTCACACACCACCCCCACTGCAAACAAGCACACTTTGTCTCCTTGTGCACCACTCTCCTCTTTCTATCTCTCCCACATGCGGACCCGCCCCAGTTCCTTCCCTATATACATATATGTCGTGACTCTTTCCATAGCTCCCTAATGTATCATCGTTCTCAATCTTGCACGTTGTTCTCTACACCATCTATTCTAGATCTCTGATGAAGTCCCTATCACACACACGATGACTTGCTTCTCTTGCATCTCCGTACATAGGCCACTTTTGAACAGTATCAACATTGTCTCCCTATCTATACACCACTTCTGCACACAAACGATACCTCTCTCTCGCCCTTTCCTCTCTCTCCCTCCCTCGCTAGCTCCCTCTCTCGCTCTTACACCCCTCTCCCACACACACTCAATGTCTCTTCCAAATAGGTTGCTCCCTGCCCACACCCATGTTATCCTGCTACTACACATGCCTTTGTATCTCTTTGACACACATGTCACTCCATTCCCCCTTCCCTATACTAGGTTTACATCATTAGTTGTCTCTCTTCTCCACATACACACAGTCCCTCACACACACACACGCACACACACACACGTGCGCACAAACACACACAGACACGCACAAAAACCCATCTATCTGGATCCTTCTTTTAAGACACACACCCTTGCATATTGTCTCCAGCTCTAGGTCTGTATATATCCCCCCTCTCTCTAGCTCAGATGCACACCACAATTCCCCATCTCTCTAACTCACTCATCTCTCCCCATGTCCGCATGTGTATCTCACACACTCACTCTCTGATTATGTCTATGTGTCTCCATGTTACACAATATAAAGCCCCCATGCACATGTCTCTCTCTATCCTCCACACATAGAGACACAAAGAATCTCTTATCATTGCCTCAGTCTCTACACATATCACACACGTATGTTGTCTCTCTCTCGCACACATGCTCAACAAAGGTTTTCCCGTGAATAACTTACCGTCTATTCATCAACAATCGTGGTAGTACGGCGAACACGAGACGTGAAAAAGAATAAACCTACACGTGAGTAGACCACCTTGTATGACTACTAGGACTAGAGCAAGCCGAAAGCGCGCTGCCATCACCCCCTCCTTATCGCGCTAGGAAAACCTTTGTTTTACACAGTTGAGAAGTCATCGTGCTCAGGCCCCACATGCTGAGCCATTGAATAGAATGTAGATACAAGTTTATGGAAACAAGTATCGATAATACATTTGTATCTCCATACTTATATATCTTCTCTTAAAAAAAACCGAGTTGGTGATGATGGTACACTCGCTGTCGGTGTTCTGGGAACGGGGGTCCCCAGACTTGCCTGCCTGCGGCCCACGGTGTGGCTAAGCCAGCAGGCCGTATGGCCCATCTTCACCAACAAAGCATCCAAGACCCTCACGAGGGTCCAAGCCTCGCGAGGCGATCGCGCAAGGCCTCCTCTAGAGTAGCCTAGTCAGGCAGGCTCACGAGGAGTGGAGATATCAAGGCGGGGCAAACCTCACGAGGCCCTCATGACGTGATCCATGATGCACAACACCAGGCGGGCGCCAGCGCGCACAGCGTCCTTATTTCCTCTTTGGTGATAAGGAGACTAGCGCAGGCGAAGAGTACAGAGGCATCAGGCAAAGGTTGTTATATCGGTGCAACAAGACCAGGACCAGGAAGACGGCAAGACGGAGGTCATCGTGGAGCCCAAGACGGCATCACCGCCAGAGCTTTTCGCAGGCGAAGACCACTTTTGTCAGGATAGCTTGTACTAGCTGCCCCCTTCAAATTTGCCCGCTGTTGTTGGCTCCCTTCCCGCTCGATATTTAGGAAGAGGACTAGGGCCTATATAAGTAGAACTAGCCACCATAGTAGGGGGCTGGGCTGAGCTGAGCTGAGCTGATCGCTTCTCATCTCACCTCATCTCATCTTAGCTTGATCCAATCCAATCGAGAGCCTACTCACAAGAACACCTCAACCTTAGGAGGTTGTTCTTCCATTGTACTGTTCATCATCTGCCCTGCAGGCAATCCACCACCACCACATTGGAGTAGGGTATTACACCATAACGATGGCCTGAACCAGTATAAACCTCGTGTGTTTCTATGTTGTGAGTTCATCGAGTTCGTCCGCGAGATCTTAGCGAGCTAAGGCGTAGATTGGTGGGAAGGAAAGACTCCGCGCGCACCCCAGTGTTCGAACCTTAAGGGTTTGTCGGAACCCCACATCTGACACCCGCCATCTTGCAATATAGACCATTCGATCTATATCTGACGGATAGAAATTAAACTAAAAGATACCCGCACATCTCTCCACATTTGCAGACAAGGCCTTCCCTCGTTCATCCTTATCTCCAACAACCTCATTGTTGAGCAATTAAAAATGGAAGCCTCTGGAACAAACTTGCGTGGTGGTCGCTGCCGGCGTCGTCCATCCCCATGCCTCCGCTCAGTCCGACCACCAATCACCACCACGCCTGACGCCTCCTCACCTTATCTCGCCTCTTTCTCGAGATATCATTAGTTTTTACACATGGGATTACTCTCGCATGGGTCAATCACAACAGGTGTTTTATAAAAAAAATGCATCTTGATGTTCCGTGCAATGCACGGACATCTTGCTAGTACTCCTACCGAAGACTTAGTTGGCGATGTTGGTGTGTCTGTCATCCATCATTTCTGACCATTAGATCTACATCTAACGACTGTGAGGTAAGTTGTTGCCTTTTCTCAACAACATCCCACTTCTCTACCAATTTGCAGAAAAACCCTTAATTAGTATCTTAAAACCAACCACATCCCTCCCTCACCTCACCAAAATAGCCCAATGAATATATTCTGATTGAAACATAATATATCTCTAGTGATATATGTATATCGAAATTAGAGTGTTTTCTATCAAGTTTGTGAATAAGTATTATTCTAATTATGATCCGTTGCAACGCAGGTGAACGTTGCTAGTATTTCCAACCATGTAAAAAAATGCTAGTATTTCTATAGTTTTGAGTTTTCCATCAAGATATTAGTCACTCATGGTTAATATTTAGTTTGAATTACGTACACATAGGCACTATGTAACTTGCCATGCTTATTGGCTTACAAAGATTAACTTTCACTCCTAGTTATAGTATGTAGAGTATTTAACAAAAACTACCACTTTCAACCAGCCCTAGGAAAAAACTATTTTACAAAAAATAGCAAAAACATACCCAAAAATTCTTAATCCGCGCCAAGAAACTACTACCTAGTGCCGATTAGGCTCGTTTAAACATGTTTATGATAGGGTTGGCCCACACGTCCGTGCTGACGAGGCAGCTTAAACCAACACATTTTGTTGACCGTTGACACAAGGGACCCATATCTAACCTTTTATCATGTTCTTCCTCCTCCAAACATTATTTTTCCTGAACATTACTTCAAACAGTACTGATGTGTGTTCGTCGGTGGTGCCGGTGATGAGCGAGTTGGCCACCGCTCCGCGCGGACGGGCCGGATGCCGCGCTAGCCTCCGTACGGGTTGGCTGGCTGGCCCAAGCGTGACACACGCGTGAGAAAGCCGCCACGCTAGCATTCGCTCGAGCCAGATGGCTCGCCTTAGCGCGGCGCATGCGAGCAAGCCGCTGCACCGTCATGCCAACCTAGCTAGCAAACCTTGCAGACAAGTAGCTGAATGCATCCAGCAGGGTGTGTGCTATGTTGGCTAGCTAGCGGCCGCGAGCATTGGACGGAGCTAGCACCCGGGATGCCGCAAGATAGGCTCCACACCGCCGGCGGTTTTGACCTCGCCTTCTACCGGCGGCGGTAGCTGCGTCCCATGGCCGAGGATGACTAGGTGGACGGGCCGGAGGTAGGAGGTCACTCGGGGATTTTTGTCCAGACTAACATGTAGGTCCCACAAGTCATAACGCCTAACTTGCCGGTCGAATAGAAGGCATTGACTTAAGGGGCGACAAGGGTTGAAACGTGCCTATAACAACACTTTGTAGAGTAGTCGTTTCTTGGTAGGGTTGGTTGGTAAGTGGTAGTTGTTTCTTGGCATTATTAGTGGGTTTTTTGTAAGGAACAATGTACTAGCGACAAAAGGAGATTCTAGGTTGGGTTGTACTCCAACGAGTACTACTATTGGTCGCAGGAGTATATAGCTCGTTTTGTGGGTTTGATCCCGGTCGAATGCACGGTGGCCTTTTTTTAAATAGTAACCTCACTGCGAGCCAATATTGTACACTGGTAGTTTGACTTTTGAATTCGAACGGACGTGTCACACCACAATCTGGGTGTACTAGATAGCCCAGCCACGTGAACTAGGTTTCCCTCCCATCATCTCATGGCTCGCGTACTAGAGTAGTACTCCTATATATCAATTCACACCATGCAAAGTTACTCTCCTCTATGCTCGCCCTAGCCGCACCTCACTTGCAACTTCCTCATCAGCTAGCATATTTAAACTAGCGCCTCCCAATTAAGCCCGAGGAGTCAGAAAAGTCTGGCGCGACATTGGGAGCTGGGCGATATGGCTCTGTACGTAAAGTGCTAGTACTCTACTACTCTGTAGCTTGTGGCATTGCACGCATGGACTTCACTCCATTATCGGCTCTATAAAAGAAATTCCTCTTGACATGATTTTTTTGTTTTGAAATAGAGGCAAAAGCTTTGCCTCATCTCATTAATAAAGAAGGAACTAATAACAAAGTTCAACAAGATCCATTACACCTCCACAAATGGAAGCGAAAAGCCTAGTCTCGCTGCATCAAAGAAATCAAATGTTCTGCCCCCGCAGTAACCGTCGCTGATAAACAGGTTGCTAGTGTGTGCGTGAGAGGAGCGGATGAGTAGGCCAGCTACTCACTTGAATAGAGCATGGAGAGTACGCACTACGCAGGTGTACTTTTCTTGCATTGATAGTACAATGATGGTTCTAGAGAACAATAGTACCCTCCACTTGCAACTATAGCTCCTTGGCCTTGAGATTGAAGAGTTCAAAACTGGTGCACTATAGAAGTACTACAGTACATCGCACTACTAGTTGAGAAATTAGTACTACTACTGCTACAGTACGAGTAAGTACTAAATAATAGCCTTACCATCATGGGGCACGAGGCACTACCAATATGCGTGCCCGCATAATTTCCTTAGTGAAGGGGCGAGGCCCTACGATTACTATGCTCTTATCTTCTCCTCGAAAGTTCCCCTGCCCCCGAAGAGAAGGCAGTTCATCGCTGCTCCCATGGATTCGACAGGCGGTTCTCCTCCTCGTCGGGACTGGGAGACCTTGGATGACGATCCTCTGGGAGAAATCGCAAGCCGCTCCGACGTCCTCACCGCAGCAAGACTTGGTTCTTCCTGCACCAACTTTTTTAAGATGGTGCTTAAACATGCTTGGGAAAAGGCCATGCTTGTTGGTATTCCATGCGTCCTCGAGGAGAAGGTTATTCTATGGGACAATCCTTCAAACAGTCCACCGCTCCCTGGCCATGGTTGCACGTTGACTCCGCTAGAGTTGCTGTTGAGAGGTAGTCGGATTTTGTCCCATGATCATGTAGTACTTAGTTATTACATCCCATAATTTCTCCACTGCCCACCATCTTATATATAGGTCTGGGTTGGTGCCAATGAAGGTTGGCTTGCATACCACCGGCCGGATACCACCATCATTTTGGACAACATCCTTAGCAGTGTGGTCGTTCCCATAGACCCCTACTCCACCATTGGGATCGGCCTTCCAGACTGGATGGGCTTGAATACGTATGATGATGCCTACATGAGATTGAAGAAGATAGCAATTGCGGACCCACCGACAAAGAGATGCGACTACGATGATTACTATCTCATCGCGGTGTTCAACATAAGGATTTGTACCCCAATACAAGAGGCAGTAACGGCATAGGGTGGCACATGTTGGCGGCGACAGATTTGTACCCCTATACATTCGAAGATGTCGTGTGCCATGTAGGCCACATCTTCGCGGTGACAAGCCAGGGGACTTGTTTCATCTGGTTGCCATCCTACGCTACGGGAGATTACAAACGGAATGCACAAACCATCATTTGCATCCGTAACGGTACTCCATTGTTTTGAAGGGAACAATCATCCCCCGGTCAAAATAAGGTCGCTTATCCTGGATGTGCATTTGCATCCGCAATTCGGTCTAACCTGGAACCTTGTAGCTGACTTTGGCATATTGGGATCAACTATCTTAGCAGTCGTTACCCATGGTACCACTGATGTGCAACATGGTCAGACAATCTACCACTATCGGACCGTCACGTTCTACCTAGGTATTCCATTTTCTCATTGTTGTGTGTTAAGAGTAGTAGAGTAGTACTTGTTAGTTATTTTCTTTTCTTGACTGGGACATGTTTGCTATACTAGTAGTACAATTTAGTATTATATTTTTTAACCCTCTCACCGTCTCTTTCCTTGTTGTACTACTTACTAGTACTAGTAGGAGTACTATCTGCCTTGGAGGACGCATATAGCTAGCTAGGCCCTTGAAGACTTGAACCCACTAGCTCCCACCATTTTTGTTTTTCCAAGTCTTACTATCTCATCCATGTAGCCAAGAGTGGCTATATATAATAAGCCGATTATTTTACTTCCTCTATACTACCGGAGTATTACTATTTGCTGCACGATATTACTGACCGCCATATTTGAGAAGAACATTATTATGCATGGACCTTGACTATGTACATCACCATGTGTCCAGATCTGAGAGGACGCATGTACCAGATGAACAACACCGAGTTCAACCCCCATGATGCTACGTGGATGCCAAGGAACACTCTTGGAGAGTACTCGCTTTTCTTTGGGGACAACTACCCCATTGTGAAGCGGATGCCACATTCCGTGCATGACACCGAAGGCCTGCCGTTCATGAAGCATGGTTGTGTCTTCAGTGCGCACCGCCGGATGAACGACATGCTAGGACACGCTATCCTTGATTTATGCCGCTTCAGCTTGGATGAGTCTCCATCGTGTGGAACCGGACTACAAAGTTGCGACAATGATTCCTGTTTCCCACCGCTATGTATCGTGCCATCCATGAAGAACTCCTGGGACTGGAACCTGGAGCAGGACATGGAGCCCATCTATAACGTGTAAGTGGAGTATGGTAAATTGTGAATATTAGCGCTGTGAATATATGTAGACTAGTCGTGCACAAATTTATCACATGAAGTGGAGATGAACTTGTGTGGCATACTGGCATTTGTCCTTTAGAATTTAATTACTAGTAAATGTGTTATGTGTACGTGTAACTTGTGTGGTTGTTGCACGGGCTCCAACATGCTCTTTGAGAAAAACAGGTGGCACAGCTTTGGATATAGGTGACCTGGAGGCATCATACAGTAGCATTCGCTATAGTTGTAGTACTCCTACTAGGACGACCAACTCCTATAAAACATTGCGCTTGGCTCTTTGCCTCTTCGGGGGGTTCAACAGTTCGTACTCGTGTGAACCTTGCACTTGGCTCTTCGCCTCTTCGGAAGGTCCAACAATGATGATATTATAGTACAATATTCTTCTAGCAATCTGACACGTCCACCGTGTGGGCGAGGGAGAGGGCGTTGTAGTCAAAACCCTCTCCTCGTTCTGCGAGCCACCACACGCGTGGGCAAGGGAGAGGGTGTAGGTGTACGTAGTAAGCAAGCTTCTCCCGTCCTGTGAGCCACCACATGTGGGCGAGGGAGAGGGCGTAGTAAGCAAGCTTCTCCTCGTTCGACAAGTTGATGGGACACATCAAAGCAGTACCAGTCCATACCGCGTCCTTTTTGGTTAATATGGCTTAATTTGAAATGAGAAAAACACACTGGTGGTCAACGTATGTAAAATTACGCTCATTACGGCCACTATATAGTTTTGTGGTGATTATACGATCACTAGCTCATCGTAGAGCACCATATTGCACCCTACTGATCGGCCACATAGTCGACGTGGAACTTTGTTGAATGGTTAAATTGACACCTGGTTTCTGGATCCCACCTGTCAGTTGGTAGAGGAAAGAAATCAGTTAAACAAAACTTTACACAGGCGCGACAGGAGTCCAACCCTTGCTCGCGAATCACCCTGGCTGTGTATGTGAGTGCATGCACGTGTACTCCCTTGGTCTTCCAACAAAGAGTGTACATCTACACTTCCAATGCATTTAGACTTTAATCTAATTAATATTGATTGACTAATGCACCAACTTGTGATCTAGCTATAGGCTACATGTCTTTCCTTCATTACAGCATCCAACAACCTTCATTTAATCTTCTTCTCTCAATGGTCGCATGCACACATAAGTCTGCTACTTTTGGGCGTTAATTATACCATGAAGTTCCGGTTCCTCTTGGTCAATGTGTAAATCTCTATATGCACAGTGTTTCACGGACAGAGGGAGTACGTTGAACACTTGAGAGTGAGCATGTGTGTTGCGTCATGTGCTGTGTGCCGCATGGATGCGTGAGTGTTGCATGTGTGCATGTGTACGTGTGAGTGATGCATGTTGCATGGATGCATGCATGCATGAATGAGGCTTTTAGTTCCTCCCATTGACATGTTCATATTTCAAGCTTCATTAAAACGTTGCATGCAAGAATTAAGATAAAACTCACCAATGCATGTAAAAGTTCTGGTCATTTGTTCCTCACGCATGCATTCCAATTAATACGTTCGTAAACACAATTTTCTTGAGGAAAACGAGCCCATTATTGAGTACTTTTGGAATAAATTTCTTCTGGCACTCATCATTTACTACTACCTTGGTTGATGATTTTTTATTGACCTGTATATAAACCTCCGTCCTAGTTTAATGGTCCCCTTCGTACTTAGTGTAAAATTTTGAATGCAAATTTAACTAACAAAGTGTCAATGCATGTCATAAAACACTATACCATTAAAAACTGTGTTCAAATACAAATCCAGTGATATGATTTTTGGTGAAATGCATTAACATTTTATTAGTGAAATAGATGGTCAAATTTTGACACAAAATACTACTAGTACTCCTACATTATTGGCGCCGGGTGCCTTGGCCAATGTTTCATCTTGTTGGACGGGAAGAGTGTAGAGGCATAGGGATACTGTAGATAGGAAGTCTTGGCAATCTATTATTCCCCATCTCGGTTAGAGAGAACTATTCAACTAGTCTTCATATTGAAGTGACAATACATGCTGCAGCAGATGTGACACTTAATTAATAAGCTGAACGAGCGGGTTGGTGTTACTAAATCAGCCTTACCCAGTACTGCCATCATGTTTGCCAGTGGAGTATGCTTCCGCAAATACGCCTACGTACCTCTCTCTTCCATTAACTGACATATGAGCCCTCTTGAGGTAGACCCACATGTTATCGACTGAACTATTTACACTCCGAAGTATGGTATATCCTGGTAGTAGTACTAGTAGAATTGAGATTTAGTGCACTTTCTTCCCCGTCTTTCCCTCTTCTTCCTCCTCTCTTCTTCTTCTTCCTCTCTTACCCATTGTCGGCCGCACACCATCCCCCCCCCTCCGCTCACTGCTCACCCGCCCACGCCATCTTCCTTGCTAGCTCATGCGTACCATATCCCCCCGCTCATTGCTTGGCCACACACGCCTTCTTCTTCGCTCGCCCGCCCGAATCCACTTCCCCGCTTGCTCGCAGGCACCGAAAACCCCAATCACTCAGCGCTCTAAAAAACCCTATGGCAGAACCGACTGAGACGCAGAGCCGTGATTGTAATTCCATCCCCGATGTTCTCTTGGAGCAGATCTGTAATCGTATGGACCTGCTCAGCACCGTCCGTCTGGCCGCTTGCTCGGTGTCTTTGTACCGTCTAATCATCTGCAACCGGCCAGCCCTTTTCAAGACACCCTGCTTGCTGATGCCCGATCCTCACAGGTGGCCCAGACACCAACTTGATGATCCTATGGAGGTTGCCGTGGTGCCCCTCGACATGCTACCACTACCCGTCCCCCTGTCCTTCATGCACGGCCACTACTGGGCAGGCATGAAGGCCAATTGGATCATCATCATCCACCAATCCGGTAATCTGTGGCATCTCGTGGATATCTACACCCAGCGAGAGATAACACTTCCATCGTTGGATACCGCCGCCATCGAGCCTCACGGCCCGCCGGACACTCCTGCCTACTATGCACGAGACGCGTTGAGCTTTTGGTGCGACCTCCATTTGCTGAAGGTTGTAATCTGCAAACTGCCCACACCATCAGAAGACTACATGGATTACAAGCTCATTGCCTTGTTCGACATGGGATTAGTCTATCTGGAATACGGTTGTCATACATGGTTACGTCTCATCGTCAATCCTCTTCAGCGGTGGCATCGTTGGCATCGTTTACGCGGTCGACACACAAATTGACTACCTATACTGGTGGAATCTATCGTCGTGTAATTGTTCTATCTCATCTCATCTTTACCTTATGAATGCATGTTGTTTGTTACAAATTTAGAATAAATAGTATGTCTATAACCACATCATTGCTATATGTTCCTCTCATTACCTAGATTTTTATGACCACACATGTTATTGTTAGAGTTGATATGAGAACAATTGGCATCTAATGATTCTTAGAATAGATATTATGAGTATAACCTCATGATTGCTATATGTTACTCTCATTTCCAAGATTTTTATAAGTGCTATGGTAGAATATGAGTATGCCCTGTCATAGCTATTTTCCTCTCATTGTCACATGATGTTTGAACCATGACATATCACTACTGCAGGATGCTGCTAACGCGGCACTACGATCAGAGACCCTTTCATGAAATTGTGTGTGATGCATTAATCATAAACGGGGATGTATAAAACCGTCAAAAAAGGTGCCAAACATTTGTGATGGCAGAGCCATCAAACTCGGTTGAGATTTTAGTTGCGTGTGCGGTGCAGGGCACACATTTAATCCATTCGAACTATTTTCGATGAGGCAGAACAACAGAAATGGGCAGCCATATCAATGTCTATGCAATATATGGCATACGGTTCGCTCCGATGAATTGTTTGCTATTAGGGAGTGCAACATAAATGTTTAGCCAGATCAAGGTGTGTGTGTCATATATGGCATACGGTTCACTCGGATGAACTGTTTTCGATTAGGGAACAGAACAAAAAATGTTCAACTTAACAATATGTGTGTGATATGTGGCAAACAACCGACTCGGATGAACGGAGCGCGCCGCGGCCGCCTCAATGGCGAGCAAAACGCTCGGACGGATGCGAGAAGAGCGCGCCGCGGCCGCCTCAACGGCGAGCAACCACGTGGTCAACCTTCTGCCATCAATAAATTTTAACCTTTTTTCTCGTCACATTGCAAATTACAATGCAATAAGTAATTCCAAATCTATTCAGAGCTATCAAACTAATATGTGTTCACACTTAGCACCGGGCTATAAAAACTACCCACTTGAAAATTACTTCACAGTTCCTCTCCCCATCACCCACAAAACTGGTCTTTCCTGTCAAGTCGTTCCGCCATGACCGGTAGGAGGAGTTTAGGGTGGACATATAACCAGGCAGCAAAGACCAAGGCTGCGGAAGCACTAGCGAGGTCCCGCCACGAAGCCACAACAGCAGCACAGATGTCCCGACGCGCCGCGGAGCCCTCGAACGAGCTCTCATGGGCACGCGAGGGCTCTCACAAGCGCACTCGCGGTGTCGGCCATTTCGACGAGCTGGCCTTCCTGAAGTCCTTGGCCGGCGATGACGACATTCTCGCTGGTGTCACTTAGTAGCAGGAGCTGGTCAACGACTTGATGAAGCTGCTCAAGATCAGCGATGCCTCAGTTGACAAGGCGACCGGCCTCATTGAGCAACTCATGGGTGACAATGCGAAGCTCCTCAAGGCGCTCGCCGAGAAGGAGGAGGAGACCACCGGCTGGAATATGCTGCATGAGCAAAGCAGTGCCTCGGGGATGACACTGACAGCGGTCATCGGGGAACTGATGGGTGACTTGATGAAGCTCCGGATGGAGCACGAGCAGGAGGTGGAAGAATCCGTGGCTGCTTTCAAACAAACTCGTGAGGAATTGAAGAAGGAGCTGGAGGATGTCGTCACCCAGCGATCCATCGACGAGTAGAGACAGTAGCGACCCAGATCATTGTCTGCAATTTCGTTCTTCTCCTGCCTCCATGTCTTCCGGGCTTTGCCGCATGTGGCATTTTAAATTATCCAGAATATGTAAGACAATTATTATCTGTGCCATTGTAAATTTGTCATCATATTATCCGTTGCCATTTTATTTGTGGTCGTATTATCCGTTGCCCTATGTGTCAATTTAAATTAGGCCGGAATACGAGTTGAAAACACGAACAAAGCAA
This sequence comes from Triticum urartu, assembly GCF_003073215.2. Taxonomy (NCBI): domain Eukaryota; kingdom Viridiplantae; phylum Streptophyta; class Magnoliopsida; order Poales; family Poaceae; genus Triticum; species Triticum urartu. The sequence continues at coordinate 282,168,250 of NC_053028.1, forward strand.
ATGCTGCCATGGGATCACAAGCAAACACCATCCGTCCAGGTGCTTTAATTAACCGATTAATGGAGAAGTTGTGAGCGAGGCGGGCTGCGGCTGGTGCATGGAGGTCAAAGAGCTCACTTACCGGTGAGCATGGACGGCCTTGCTGCTCGCATGTGTCCCGGTGAGCCTGAGAGGTGGACATGATGCACGCGTCCCATCTAGCCTGCATAGTAGATTGCTCGCATGCGTCCCGTCGAGCCTGCACGGCGGACTTCTCGCGCTCGTCCTGTCTAATCAATCAGCTACACGCACGCCACCAAGTATGGTTAAATTTCGACACGGTTTATATAATACAACCGTTTGCGATATTAATGTGTTAGCTTTTTGTTTCAAAAAGGACTTCGTTGGCTACTAATGTGTGCGCCACTTCTCAAACTGGTTGATTTTTTTACCACTGCATATATGTGCCATGTCATGAAACCATGCCGAGTTTCATGTTTTTTGGGTGAGTTTTTGATTTATTGGGGTTTAAAAACCGAGATTCTCAATGTTTTAGGACAATGACAAGTTTGTAATTCATTCCCATTCCAAAATGAGACCTAAACATACACCCAATGACAAATGTACGATTTCCCACCCATTTTCCTTCACTGGAGCATGTGCTTGTAGTTTGAAATCTGAATTATGGACTACATTAAATACACAGAAAAGTTAATTAGTAATATATACAACGGCCAAACGAACCCTAAACAGTTTCAAATTTCAGCACGACACTCTTGTTATTCAATGTTGCCTGTAGAAAATAAAGTTCAAGGCGAGAAGAGGCAGCGATTATCGTTTCGCCCACAAGAGGGGCATGTTTCCCTATCGGAGCCACGAGGGTTGCGATAGGCTCCGGTTTGTAAGAGGCTTGTAATATAGCTTCGCCCAAATTGGACAATTATATGTACATGTAGTGACACCTGTCGGCGTTCTGGGAATGGGGGTCCCCAGACTTGCCTGCCTGCAGCCCGCGGTGTGGCTAAGCCAGCAGGTCGTACGACCCATCTTCATCAACAAGGCATCCAAGACCCTCGGGAGGAGCCAAGCCTCGCGAGGCGGACGACACGAGACCTCCTCTGGAGTGGCCTAGTCGAGCAGGTTCACGAGGAGCGGAGATATCAAGGCGAGGCGGACCTCACGAGGCTCGCGTGACGTGAGCCATGACGATCGACACCAGGCGGGCGCCAGCGCGCGCAACGTCCTTGTTTCCTCTTTGGTGCTAAGGAGGCCAGCGCAGGCAAGGAGTACCGAGGCATCAGGCAAAGGTTGCCATATCGGTGCAACAAGACCAAGACCAGAAGGATGACAAGACGGAGGTCATCGTGGAGCCCAAGACGGCGTCACCACCAGAGCCTTTCGCAGGCGGAGACCACCTTGTGAGGATGGCTTGTACTAGCCGCCTTCAAAATTGCCCGCCGTTGTTGGCTCCCTTCCCGCTCAATATTTGAGAAGAGGACCAGGGCCTATATAAGTAGAGCTAGCCACCACTGCGCAAGGGGGACGACGGACGAGAACAAGGGATGAGAGCAGAAGGATCGAGCAGTTCATCCAGCACTCACCCACACAAGTTAGCCAAGCACAAGAACACCTCAACCTGAGGAGGCTGTTCTTCCCCTTGTATTGTTCATCATCAGCCCAAGGGCAGTCCACCACCACCATACTGGAGTAGGGTATTACACCACAATGGTGGCCCGAACCAGTATAAATCTTGTGTCTTTCTATGTTGCGAGTTTGTCCAGTTCATCCGCGAGATCTTAGCGAGCTAGGGCGTTGATCGGTGGGAGGAAAAGACTTCGCGCGCACCCCAGTGTTCGAACCTTAAGGGTTTGCCAGAACCCCACACCCGACATTTGGTGCGCTAGGTAGGGGTGCGTCGTAGCTTCCCTTCCATCAGTTTGTCGCTCCGTTGCTCCATCGTCTCCATGGCGGACGCTCGCCATGCTCGAGCTGAGCGTCGGGCTACCCTCACCGCCCGCGTTGCTCATATGGCCCCCATCGGCGGGCCACCTCGTCGTTCTCCATCTCCCGCCGCCAACACTGCCACCGGCTCAGTGGGGAACAAGTAGCAAGCATCTTCGTTGCATCCTTCGGTGCGGCAGGACGGCCGTAGCGCCACTCCATCGCTGACCCCGGACGGTTCTTCATCCCATGCACGCCGCGCTCCCATGGAGGCGCGGGCCGCACTCCTCGCCACAAACGAACTCCTGTGCTACCGCCCAGTCGACGACCTCTCCGAGGAATGGCTCGACCGCGTCGCCGAGCTTGTCTGCACCGTAGGGGGCTCCCCGGTGTCGTCCCTCTCTCTGCCTCACTCTCAGCCGGGCGCGGGCGACGAGGCCCGAGGCGCGCCTCCACCACCCCAGCCCAAAGACGATGCCTTGGCACCAAGGCGCGCGGCCCTGCTGTGCGATCCGCCACGCCCGGTGCCTGCGCGCGAAGAGAGAAGCTGCCAAGAAATCCCTCGGCCGCGAGGAGCTACACCTGCGCTTCCCGCGCCGCCTCGTCAAGACCGCGCGCCGCCCGCAGTGGCGCCGCGTAGGCCTCATCAAGACCAAGCTCCACCTCCGAAGCGGGCACCAGTAACCACGGCCGGCTGCCGCGCCTTCACCCCCGAGCTGCGCAGCGTTGCTTGGCCAAGCAAGTTCAAGCCGGATCTGCCTCCTCGCAACGACGGCACCACCGACCCCATGGAGTTCCTGCAGCTCTACGAGCTGAGGATCGAAGAAACCAACGGCAATGAGAAAGTCATGGAAAACTGGTTTCCCATGGCTCTCAAGGACGGGGCCCGCTCCTGGCTCCTGAACCTGCATGACGGCTCGATCTGCTCCTGGGACAAGATGCGCGACCGCTTCGTCGCCAACTTCCAGGGCACTCGCAACCGCCCTCCGGCCGCGGGCGACCTGCGCCGGATTAAGCAACAACCATGGGAGACCCTCCAGAAGTACATCCAGCGCTTCAACAACACCCGCCTCAAGATCCCCAAGGTCACGGATGAGGCCATCATCTCCCCGTTCTCCGACAGCGTCCGTGACGTCAAGATGAAGGAAGAGCTCGCTATCCATGAGGAGCTCTGCACATCTCAGGAGCTGTTCAACCTGGCGACCAAGTGCGCAAGAGCTGAGGAGGGGAGTCTCTCTCTCCTTGAGCTGCCAGCCGCAGGAATAGAGGACAATAAAGCCAAGGCCAAGGACGTGAAGCGCGAGGAAACAGCAGTGCTAGCAGCGGAGCCCGACACCAAACGGGGCAGAGATCAGGTCGAGTCATCCAAGAACAGCCGACCGTTCTGCGCCTTCCACAACTTGAACACCCACAACACCAGCGACTGCCAAGAGCTCAGAGCCATACGAGAAGGACGCTACGGACGATGCCCCGAGCGCAGCGACCGGGGCTACGGCTGTGGAGGTGGACGTGGAGGTGGACGCTAGGACGACCGTGGCCCACGCCAGGAATGGCACGACAGGCCTCGTGAGGACCGTTGGCAGGACCATCCTCGGGAGGGGGCCTGTCGGATTTCGGGTTCCGGCAGACCCTTGAGGTTCGAACACTGAGGTGCGCGTGGATATTTTGCCTCCTACCTACCCGCACCCCTCTGCCTCGCTAAGATCTAAGCTGTGGAAAGAGCAACACAAGAGACACATGGTTTATACTGGTTCGGGCCACCGTTGAGGTGTAATACCCTACTCCAGTGTGTGGTGTGGTGGATTGCCTCTTGGGCTGATGATGAGGAACAATACAAGGAAGAACAACCTCACGAGGGTCTGTTCTTGGCTGGGGCGATGAACTGCTGGGAGGAGTTCAGTCACCCTTCTCTCTCTCTCTCTCTCTCTCTCTCTCTCTCTCTCTCTTCTATCGTTGGTCTCGATCCCCCTAAAACTCTCTCTCTTTCTCTCCTATTGTTTTTCTCCTCGATCTCCTTGCCCTGTGGGTGGCTGGTCCTATTTATAGAGGCCCTGGTCCTCTTCCCAAATATCGAGCGGGAAGGGAGCCAACAATGGCGGGCTAATTTGAAGGGGGACAGCTAGTACTAGCTATCCTGACAAAAGTAGTCTTCGCCTCCACAAAGCTCTGGTGGTGACGCCGTCTTGGGCTCCACAATGACCTCCGTCTTGCAGTCATCCTGGTCTTGGTCTTGTTGCACCGAAATGGCAACCTTTGCCTGATGCCTCGGTACTCCGCAGCTGTGCTTGCCCCCTTTGAACCAAAGAGGAAAGGAAGACACTGCGCGGGCTAGCACCCGCCTGGCGCCTTTGGTCATCATGGCTTGCGTCACGGGCACCTCGTGAGGTACCCCACCTTGATCTCTCCGCCTCCTCGCAAGCCAGCCTGATGAGGCCGTGCCTGAGGAAGCTCCGTGTTGTCCGCCCCACGAGGCTTGGCCCCTCGCGAGGGTCTTGGGTCTGTGTTGGTGAAGATGGGCCGTGCTGGGCCCCCCTTTGAGCCACGCCGTAGGCCGCAGGCAGGCTAGTCTGTGGACCCCCGTTCCCAGAATGCCGACAGTAGCCCCCGGGCCCAAGGCCCGCCCGGAATTGGCCTTGTAGGGAGGCGGAAGGGCAAGAGTGAAGTGCCGCGGGTCCTAACAGCCTGCGGCCTTGGGCGCCGCGTGGCGGCTGATTGGACGTGGGCGCCTTAGCAACCGCGCGAGTTGATAAAGGAGCGGCATCTGCCTAGGCTTTGCTTTTCGCTTTCTCCGGTTGCTGCTCAGATCCCCTTTCTTGCGCCTCTCCTTCCTTCCTCCAAAATTTCCAGATCTACTCCGACTGTGAGACCTAGGAAGCCATGGCGCCTCGTCAGCCCCCAGCCGTAGCTTGGTACTCGTCTGCCCTGGACTCGCCGAATGTGTCGGAGGCGAGCCTCGCCCGGTTGCGCCGGATTGTGGCGGTGCGGGGCATCGACGAGGCGAAGGTGTTCAAGGCCGGCTCCGCCACCCCTGAGGGTCAAGGGAGCACCTTCTATCCGTTCTTCGTAAGCGCCATTGCTGCTGGCCTGGTGCCTCCCTTCTTCGAGTTCTTCTTCTCTGTCCTCCGCCATTATAAGCTATAGGCTCTGCATCTCCACCCCAACTCTGTCCTTCTCCTGGCAATCTTCGCCTATTACTGCGAGGCTCACGTAGGGGTGCAGCCCTCAGTGGCCTTGCTGCGCCACTACTTCTACCTTCGGACCTCTCGCGGTCCTGCTTCTGCGTGCGCGAGCTTCATCGCGTACGGTGGCGCCATTGCCATCTCGAACCCCGGGAAAAGGATTGAGGGCTTCAGGAGCAAGTGGGTCTTGGCGGATGCTGGGCGCATCCACCCTCGGCTGATCTTGCCCACGGAGCAGCCCACGAGCTCTAGCAATTGGGGTCGAGCGGAGCTCGCGGACCCCCGCGCGAAGCTGGTGTTGGAAAAGATGGACGCGGATCTGAGGCCGGCCAACATGGTGGCGGCGAAGCTGACCGGCGCATCGCTAATGGGGGAATTCTTGGAGCACTAGCTGGCTCGGCTTCGGCAATACTCACTTCCGATGTGGAGGCCCCATCTGAGCCCCGCGGCCTTGGCCCACGGAGATCTCGCTACGGTCCTCCAATCTCTGGTCGGGGGCGATGTGGCGAGGTTGGAGGGCGCTCCTACGCCCTTGTTCCTCCGCGACGACTGGGAGCAGGTAGTGGAGTCCATGCCCGTCTTCAATGGAGACGGGCCCGTGCCCATGGAAACTCCCGAGGAACCGGTGGACGTGCCCTCCGACGACTCTAGCGAAAAGGAGGAAGGAGGGAGCGGGAAAAAGGGCCTGACTCCAAAGCGAGTGACAGAGAGTCGAGGGCTCCCCTCCCCAGGTGCAGGTCCTGCGTTCTCCGCCTCTCTCCAAGCGATGACGACGAGGATGACGACGAGCAGGACGGCGGGAGCTTGCCCCCGATCCTGAAGAAGAACAGGACCGGGCTGATCTCCCGCGGGTCTGCCCCGGCCCCGAGGCGGACCGCAGACGCACCTTCTGCTTCCAAGCTCCCCGAGGTTGACCCTTCCAGTCGGCTTTCAGGCTTCAAATTTGGCCGGAGGCCGCTCGAGCTCACTGGCGACGACCCGTAAGCGTTTGATTCTTGTCTTTATTTCTTGTTATGCTTCTGAGGCTTGACGTCCGCATCTCTTGGATAGGCTGGCGCCCGCAGCAAAGAAGTCGAAGGGAGCTCCCGAGGTTCCATCCGTGGTAGCGCCTCTGCCCGTGAAGGAGGGTGACCGCGGCGCACGGGCTTCTCCTGCCCGATCGTCCTCGCGAGGCCTGGCTGAGCTGGCTGGGGCGAGCTCAGCCCCCATGGCCCAAGTGACTCCCGAGGTGCCTTTGCCTGATGCCGCCATTACAGCCGTTGGGGCGCAGCAGACTCCGCCTCAGGATGCTGTGGGCGCTCTGCTGCCTTCTCCTACTCCACTGGCTGTTGTCTCTCCGACTCCTTCTGCCGTTCTGGATCGTGCTGCTGCTGAGCTGGACCGGCTACGGCAGGATCTTCTTGGCGCCGATCCTCACTTGGTGGCCGGGCGCTTGGAGATGGCTTTATGATGGGTTCGCTCCGACGCTTCGATTCGGGCGGCACTGGTCCAGGCCTCAACGGCTTGCGATGAGGAAAAGGAGGCTGTCCTTGAGGCGAAGGCTGCTCATGACGTAGCCCTGGGGGAGGTGGTCGACGTCCGTGGTCGCTGCAAGGCGCTGGAGGACGAGCTGCAAGGCCTGCGGGACCAGCTCGCGAAAGAGGCCCTCCTTCGCCAAGAGCAGGAAGAACGCGTGAAGGCTCGCGAGGCGGCCGTCAAGGAGAGGGAGGTCAAGCTCAGGAAGCTCCGCGACCGCCTAGGCGTGCTGGAGCAGGAGTTGGGGGCGAGGAAAGCCGAGCTGGACGACAAGGCCCTGGTTCTTGCCGAGGACCGCGTGGCCTTCACGGAGATGGAGGCGAAGGCTCGCTCCTCGCTGAGGACGCTTTATGACAGCGGCCTGGAGAGCCCGCTGGCTGGCGCCGAGGACGGCCCTGCCAAGCTGCTTCCCTTCCAGGTTCATGCTCTTGAAGATATCGCCCTTGGCCTTGGCCCCACGGCCGAGGCTGAGGCGCGTGTCCTGTCTTCTGCAGCACTGACGCGGGTCCTCACCCACATCTACCTTCGCGATCTCGATGTCGACCTTGACAGCCTGCTGTAGCCAGTAAGCGGCGAGCATGCCACTGCCGCTGCCGAGGCCGTGAAGGGTCGCGCGGAGGCTCTGCTGGGGAAGTTCCGGGCCTTCGGCACCAAGCCGAAGCAAGGCGTTGCCGACCCCACTGCTCCATAAGGCGAACCCACTCCGCGCTGCTCCACCGCCGACAAGTGACTCCGTTGTGGCTCCTGTCCTGCCTTTAATTCCTGCAGATGTATCATGCCTCGGGGAGGCGTTTAAACTTGCGTTTGGCATTGAGATAACAGTGTGGACTGTAATATTTGCTTTTGAATTCCTTGAAATTTGCGCTTTCATTCCTACTTGCTCATGTTCTACGCCGGCAGAGCCCGGCCCCGTGCATACCTCACCCAACGTTAGTCCCGACCGGAAACCAGGACGGGGCCAAGGAGTGAGGGGCTACGTGACAAGTTAGGCTCCTGACTCGCGATGGTCAGGAGTCCCCCTTGGTGCACGAACAGCAAGTAGGGAGGTGCGATGTTGGTGGATCTAGCGATCTACGTCTGCAGAGCCCGGCCGCGCGCATACCTCAACCGCCGTTAGCCTTTCAGAACTAAGGAGTGAGGGGCTACGTGACCAGTTAGGCTCCTGAGTCGCGATGCTCAGGAGTCCCCCTTGACGCTCAAACGGCCTTCGTACCTTGGCTCCGCTCGGGGAGAGGCGCGCGACAAACCAGGCCCGGGGGGACCTGGCTGGGTGGCGTGCGCCTGGGTCATCTGGGTGTGACCCAGGCGCAACCCCTGTGCCCAGCCCCCTCGCGCGGCACTCCCGAGGGGAGGCGTTACGATGAGGCTAGACACTAAGCTCTGGGCTCCCTGAGGTTGATGCGGCCTGGGGGCCACCCTCAGTTGTTTATCACCAGCGCGGAGCATAGCGCTTCCGTATGTGTACGGGCATAGCCGCTCCTCGGCAGTGTCGTCAGCCAGCGCGGAGCATGGTGCTTCCACTGGTACGTGGGAGGGGGCCCCCTCCAGGAGGAGCCCCCGGGGCGTGTACAACCCCGCCCTAACAAGTGGCTGGCACGGTAGGGCCTGGCGAGGTGTATCTGGGCACCCGTGAGCCAGCGCGGGACTCACGGGGCCCTACCTCTAGGCGGGTTGCTCCTGGCACTGGGCCTTATCTTGTCATGTGTCCCTGCAAATTTTGTTAGATGTCGGCACTCTACGTCCTCGGGTCCCGGCCCTCGAGCTGGTGTCAGCCGTCGCTGGTATGCCAGGTCGCGATGCCGTGGACAAGGCCAGAGGGTGAGGGCTGGAGAGCCAGTAAGAGCCCTGAATCGCGATACTCAGGTACCCCCCCTTTAACGCGCAAGTGGTCGGCATGGAGAAGAAGAAGTGCCGTGGACCGGCATCAAATAATCAAGCATGGTGGGTCGAACACATAACCGGAAATAAAGGCAAATGGGATACATGCCGCTGGGTCTGGCCCGAGCGACTTGGGGATCATGCAGCCCGAGGGGCGCCCCCAACAACGTAAACAAACAACATGAAATAGAAGGGATACATGCCGCAGGGACGGACACATGCGGCCTTGGAATAATGCAGCCCTGGGGGGCGCTCCCAGCTAGAAGTGAAAACATGAAAGATGTCACATGATAACGTTGAGGACGAAGGGGTGTTGGTGTAGCAGACTTGGTGGGCTGCGGGAGCCGATCCTCATGAGCCCCCAGGCCCAGGGTCCTCGGAAGGCTCCGGAGGCGCTGGTGGCTCCTCGCGGACCATCTCCATCTCCGCCAGGGTCGTGGAACGCTTGGCCTCTTGTGCCTCCATGATGCCCCTCATGAGGCGCTGGTACGTGGCAGCCGCGTTCGGCAAGCCGTAAGGCATGCGAACATAGCTGTGGGGTGGACCTCCGCAGCGCCCCACTCGCGAGGGCCAGAGGCGATCCAGAGAGGCGACTCGGTTGAGCCCTGGTATGTCGATGCAGACGCGCATCCCACCATCCTTGCCTGGATGGGGAGCCACTTCTAGTAGGCGGCGGCCGCCTTTCATGACTCTTGACCCCTGTAGCTCCTGAATGGCCTTGCTGACGAACTCCTGAGGGTCTGGCTCTCCTTGCCTTACTCCTTCTTGAGGGAAACGTGCTTCGAAAAACGCCTCCATTTGGTGCCCAAGCGCCTCCCTCATGACCCTAGCCAGGTCGGTGGCCCTCCAGGGGAGAGCCCCCGAGCCCTGCCTGAGGAGGGCGCCGGGCGCGCTTTCCTATGCGATGGAAGGAGGTTCCCCCTAGGCAGGCACGGGCCCAGAGGGGCCTGCCTCCTGAGGGTCTGGACCGGACAATGTGTTCTTCTTCTTGGGGGCAGTCTCGGGAACCGTCCTGCTTCCGCGATCCGGGTCTTCTAGTGACACGGCCTGAAAGGCATGTTCCAGGGAACACACCGCGTCCTTCTCTTCACAGGGCACCGTGATTACTCCACCATTTCCTGGCATCTTGAGGACATTGTAGCCGTGGTGAGTTACGGCCATGAACTTGGCCAGCGCCGGGTACCCAAGGATGGCGTTGTACGACAGACGAATGTGAGCGACGTCGAAGTCGATGAGCTCAGTGCGGTAGTTGTCGCGTGCCCCGAAGGTGACAGGGAGGCGGACCTGCCCAATCGGGACCGTGGAGCCGTCGGTAATTCTGGAGAAGGGCTTGGTTGGCTGAAGCTGGCTGTAGGGCACTTGGAGATTGCTGAATGTTTCCACGGATAGGACGTTGAGCCCTGCCCCGCCATCGATGAGGGTCCTGGTGACCACCACGTTGCTGATGATTGGGGAGCAAAGCATCGGGAGGACTCCGGCTGTAGCCGCACACTTGAGCTGATCTGCTGAGCTGAACGTGATGGCGCACGCCGACCACCTGAGAGGGCACGTGGCTTCGAGCTTGGGGAGGGCTGTATTCACTTTGCGGGTGAACTGATTGAAGATGCGTTGAGAGGCTGGGGCTTGAGCCCCGCCTAGGATGCAGGCGATCGCGAGCGGCTCCTGGAAGCCCCCGGCCCCCTCGTCCTGGTGGCGGTCCTCGTTTGTCCTTGGCTGCGGCGGCAGCGGAGGGAGGCCTGCGTTGCCTTGCGGGCGATCCTCGCGAGGCTGATCCCTCCAGTCTCCCTCGCGAGGTGGGTCTTGCCAGCGATCCTCGCGAGGTTGATCGCGCCACCCTTGGCGCAGGCCATGGTCTTCCCAGCGTCCTGCGTTCCTTCCTCCGCCTCGACCGTAGCCCCGGTCACTGCGGTCGGGGCGACGGCCGATCCTTCCTTCTCGCACGGCTCGGAGCTCTTGACATTCGTTGGTGTTGTCGGTGTGGAGGTCGTGGTACACACAGTACCGACTGCCCTTGGAAGGTTCGGGCTGATCTCTGCCCCGCTTGGTGTCTGGCTCTGCCGCAAGCACGACAGCCCCCTTGCGCTTCACATCCTTGGCCTTGGGCTTCTTCTCTTCTGGGTCTGCGGCAGGCAGCTCGAGGAGGGAAAGACGCCCTTCCTCAGCCCTGGCGCACTTGGTTGCCAAGTTGAACAGCTCCAAGGAAGTGCACAGGCCTTCTTGCATCGCCAGCTCCTCCTTCATCTTGACATCGCGCACGCCGTCGGAGAAGGCTGAGATGATGGCCTCCTCAGTCACCTTGGGAATCTTGAGGCGTCCGTTGTTGAAGCGCTGGATGTACTTCTGCAGGGTCTCCCCGGGTTGTTTCTTGATGCGGCGCATGTCGCTCACGGTGGGTGGCCGGTCGCGAGTACCTTGGAAGTTGGCGATGAAGCGGGTGCGCATCTCGTCCCAGGAGGAGATCGTGCCTGGAGCCAGGTTCAGGAGCCAGGTGCGGGCCCCGTCCTTGAGCGCCATGGGGAACCAGTTCGCCATGACCTTCTCGTCTCCGTTGGCAGCTTCGATGCCCAGCTCATAGAGCTGGAGGAACTCCGCAGGGTCAGCCGTGCCGTCGTAACGAGGAGGCAGGTATGGCTTGAACTTGCCGGGCCACGCGATGCTGTGTAGCTCGATGGTGAAGGCACGGCAGCCTGCTGTGGCCACGGGAGGCCTTGGGTGACGGAGAGCTTGGTCTTGCATGTCCCCACGCGCTGCAGCTGGGAGCAGCGTGGGGTCTTGGCGTGCTGGAGCAGGAGCATGGTCGCGACGTGCTGGAGCAGGGAGCGCCCGGGCAGCTTCTTGCGGGCGAGGGACTTCTTGGAAGCTCTGCTCTTGCCGCGCTGGCACCTGACGGAGCGGGTTCCGCCCAGGGGCCACGCGCCTTGGAGCCATGGCGCCTTCTTGAGGAGGAGGCGGCCGGGGCGCCGCCGCAGCCTCATCGCCCGCGCGGGGCGGGGTGCGGTGCAGCGGAACGGACGACAGAGGAGAGCCCCCTGCGGCGCAGACGAGCTCGGCGACGTGGTCGAGCCATTCTTTGTAGACGTCGTCGACGGGACGGTAGTGCAGGAGCTCGTTTGCCGCGATGAGCGCAGCTCGAGCCTCCATGGGTGCGCGGAGCGCGCGGGACGAAGAACCAGCTAGGGTGAGCGAGGGAGTAGCGGTGCGGCCGTCTTGCCGCACAGACGGATGCTGAGACAATGCTTGCTGCTCGTCCCCCGCTGGGCCGGTGGCGGCGTTGACGGCAGGTGACGGGGAACGGCGAGGACACCCGCTGACAGGAGCCGTCTGGGCGACGCGGGAAGCGAGACCGGCCCGGTGCTCGGCGCGGGCCCGACGAGCGTCAGACATGGGCGCGATGGTCGGAGGAGAACGGGGTGGTGGAAGATGAATTCCGGCGCACCCCTACCTGGCGCGCCAAATGTCGGATTTCGGGTTCCGGCAGACCCTTGAGGTTCGAACACTGGGGTGCACGCGGAGATTTCGCCTCCTACCTACCTGCACCCCTCCGCCTCGCTAAGATCTAAGCTATGGAAAGAACAACACAAGAGACACAGGGTTTATACTGGTTCGGGCCACCGTTGTGGTGTAATGCCCTACTCCAGTGTGTGGTGTGGTGGATTGCCTCTTGGGCTGATGATGAGGAACAATACAAGGAAGAACAGCCTCGCGAGGGTCTGTTCTTGTCTGGGGCGATGAACTGCTGGGAGGAGTTCAGTCACCCTTCTCTCTCTCTCTCTCTCTCTTCTATCGTTGGTCTCGATCCCCCTAAAACTCTCTCTCTTTCTCTGCTATCATTTTTTCTCCTCGATCCTCTTCCCTGTGGGTGGCTGGTCCTATTTATAGAGGCCCTGGTCCTCTTCCCAAATATCGAGCGGGAAGGGAGCCAACAATGGCGGGCTAATTTGAAGGGGGGCAGCTAGTACTAGCTATCCTGACAAAAGTAGTCTTCGCCTGCACAAAGCTCTGGTGGTGACGCCGTCTTGGGCTCCACAATGACCTCCATCTTGCAGTCATCCTGGTCTTGGTCTTGTTGCACCGAAATGGCAACCTTTGCCTGATGCCTCGGTACTCCGCGGCTGTGCTTGCTCCCTTTGCACCAAAGAGGAAAGGAGGACACTGCGCGGGCTGGCACCCGCCTGGCGCCTTTGGTCGTAATGGCTTGCGTCACGGGCATCTCGTGAGGTACCCTGCCTTGATCTCTCCGCCTCCTCGCGAGCCAGCCTGATGAGGCCGTGCCTGAGGAAGCTCCGTGTCGTCTGCCCCGCGAGGCTTGGCCCCTCGCGAGGGTCTTGGGTCTATGTTGATGAAGATGGGCCATGCTGGGGCCCCCCTTTGAGCCACGCCGCAGGCCGCAGGCAGGCAAGTCTGGGGACCCCCGTTCCCAGAACGCCGACAGAGCCTGGAGGGATCTGCCTCGTGAGGATCGCCCCCAAAGCATAGCCGGTCTTCCCTGCTGACGCCACCAAGAAGGAATGACGATCATCATCAGGACGAGGGGGCTGAGGGCTTCCAGGAGCCGCGTGCAATCGCCTGCATCTTGGGAGGTGCCCAGGCCCCAGCCTCTCAGTGCATCTTCAAACGGTTCGCTCGCGAGGTGAACGCGGTGCTCCCCAAGCTTGAGGCCGCGCGCCCGCTCAAGTGGTCCCACTGCGCCATCTCTTTCAACTCGGCGGATCAGCTCAAATGCGTGGCTACCTCCGGCGGCCTCCCGATGTTGTGTTCCCCAGTCATCAGCAATGTGCAGGTTACAAAGACCCTCATCGACGGTGGTGCAGGGCTCAACGTCCTGTCCGTCAACACATTCGACAACCTCTAAGTGCCATATGAGCAGCTCCAGCCTACCAAACCATTCTCAAGAGTGACCGTCAGCTCCACCACACCGATAGGGCAGGTCCACCTTCCTGTCACCTTCGGCACACGCGACAACTACCGCAACGAGCTCATCGACTTCGACGTCGCGCACATCCGTCTGCCGTACAACGCCATCCTTGGGTATCCGTCCCTGGCCAAGTTCATGGCGTTCACCCACCACGGCTACAACGTCCCCAAGATGCCTGGAAGCGGCGGGGTCATCACGGTCCCATGTAAAGAAAGGGATGCAGTGTGCTCCCTCGAACAGGCCTTCCAAGCTGCAGCAATCGACAACCCTGACAGCAGAAGTGAGGGCCTCCGGAGGCCATCCCCAAGAAGAAGAAGCTGCACTGCGCAGGACCTCAGGAGAATGGCGTCGCGGCAGGAGGCTCATCAGGATCAGCGTCTGTCCCAGGGGTGCCTCCCTCCATTGCATAGGAAGGCGCGCCCAGTGCCCTCCTCGGGCAGGGCTCGGGGGCTCTCTTCTAGAGGGCCTCAGGCCTCGCCAACCTCACGAGGGAGGCAGTTTGGCACCACTTGGAGGCGTGCTACACGGCACGTTTTCCTCAGGAGAACACAGGGCAAGGGGTGCCCACCACTCAGGAGTTCATCGCCAAGACCACACAGGGACTGCAAGACGCAAGAGCCATGCGCGGCAACAGCCGCTCACCGGGCGTAGCTCGCCACCCAGGCGACGGTGCTGGGCTTCTTGTCTGCATCGACGTCCTAGGGCTCAACAGGGCCGCGTCTCAGGAGTGCTTCTGGCCTTCGTGTGTGGGCCGTTGCGAGGGCCCGCTGCACAACTACGTTGGCATGCCCCTCGGCTTGCCGGCCGTGGCGTCGGCCTATCAGTGGAACATGCGGCGTGACCTGGCGGCTCAAGAGGCTAGGTACCGCGCCGTCCTGGAGGAAACAGAAACGGTCTTCAGGGAGCCTCCTGAGCCCCCAGAGCCTCCCGAGGCTCAGGGCTCCGGTGGCTCATTAGGAGTCATTTCTTCGACGCACGCCTTCACTTGCACCAACTCTGCTTCGTCTACAAAATCAGGTGACATCTTCCAAGCTCGTTTAAGCTGGGAGCGCCCCTTGGGCTGCATTATTCCCAGGCCGCTTGGGCCCATCCCTGCGGCATGTATCCCTTTTGCTCATGTCTTTAGCTTACCTTGCGGGGGGCGCCCCTCAGGCTGCATCATCCCTAAGCCGCTCTGGCTGGACCCAGTGGCATGTATCTTCCTGCATTTACCCAAGATGATTTGCCTTCCCTACTTAACCTGCCTACGGTAATCACTAGCTCGGTCATCGCCTCCCACGGGGCCTCCTCACAGGCACGGCGCTGGTGCATGGGTCCGTCCCTGCCACGCCGACAAACCAGAGCGGTCGAGCTCTGGCTCGCGACACGCCCCGCACACATCACCTCACCAGGCCCTTAGTGCCATCACTTCGTCCGGACCAACCAGCGGCAGGCTGGCGGCTGTAGCGGCAAACCATGTTCTTCTTGTGCTTGTTCACAGGGACCCCGCGGGGAGGATAGCAGGCGGCACCAGGAGTCTCCTTTTCTCTCATGCACTTCGCTTGCGCATTAAAAGGGGGGCTCCTGAGCATCGCGACTCAGGAGCTCTTACTGGCTCTCCAGCCATCACCCCCTGGCCTTGCCGCGGCATCGTGACCTGGCATACCAGTGGCGGCTGAGCTCGCTCGAGGGCCGGGACCTGAGGACGCAAAGCACTAAGGAGAGAATGGGAGGAGGGAAACCCGTATGGGCCGGCTTGGCTATGCCGCACAAGTTGGCGCGCGGCCCTAGCGCAACGTCAGGAATCGCCATGAAGTTCACAAGATAAGTCTCGCCCTCGGATCGGCTAAATCTCTGAGCCTTATGGTCACTCACGCCTTGTCGCAACCCCGTTGCGGCCATGTCAACTCCCTTTCTTCCCTTACCGTGGCTGCTTGAGCGCTAAGGGGGACCTCCCGAGCATCGCGCCTCAGGGGCTCTTACTAGACCTCGGGTCGCACACCTCCTGGCCTTAACCACGGCACGCGACCTGGCATACCAGCGACAGATGTATCTTGCCTGGGGACTGGGATCTGTCGGCGTAGAGCAACAAGCTATCGTGAGGAAAAAAGGGGGGCAAGCCTTAACGGGACGTGATGTCTACTACACAACCTTCTTCCTGTAGACGTTGTTGGGCCTCCAAGTGCAAAGGTTTGTAGGACAGTAGCAAATTTCCCTCAAGTGGATGACCTAAGGTTTATCAATCCGTACGAGGCGTAGGATAAAGATGGTCTCTCTCAAGCAACCCTGAAACCAAATAACAAAGAGTCTCTTGTGTCCCCGACACACCCAATACAATGGTAAATTGTATAGGTGCACTAGTTCGGCGAATAGATGGTGATACAAGTGGTATATGGATAGTAGATAAAGGTATTTGTAATCTGAAATTAAAAAAACAGCAAGGTAACTAATGATAAAAGTGAGCGTAAACAGTATTGCAATGTGTGGAAATAAGGCCTAGGGTTCATACTTTCACTAGTGCAAGTTCCCTCAACAATAATACATAATCGGATCATATAACTATCCCTCAACATCCAACAAAGAGTCACTCCAAAGTCACTGATAGCGGAGAACAAACGAAGAGATAATGGTAGGGTACGAAACCACCTCAAAGTTATTCTTTCCAATCAATCCGTTGGGCTATTCCTATAAGTGTCACAAACAGCCCTAGAGTTCGTAGTAGAATAACACCTTAAGACATAAATTAACCGAAACCCTAATGTCACCTAGATACTCCAATGTCACCTCAAGTATCCGTGGGTATGATTATACGATATGCATCACACAATCTCAGATTCATATATTCAACCAACACATAGAACCTCAAAGAGTGCCCCAAAGTTCTACCGAAGAATCACGACGAAAACGTGTGCCAACCCCTATGCATAGGTACATGGGCGGAACCCGCAAGTTGATCACCCAAATATACATCAAGTGAATCACGTGGTATCTGATTGTCACCACAGATACGCACGGCAAGACATACATCAAGTGTTCTCAAATCTTTAAAGACTCAATCCGATAAGATAACTTCAAAGGGGAAACTCAATTCATTACAAGAGAGTGGAGGGGGGAAGAAACATCATAGGATCCAAATATAATAGCAAAGCTCGCGATACATCAAGATCGTATCACCTCAAGAACAAGAGAGAGAGAGAGAGAGAGAGAGATCAAACACATAGCTACTGGTACATACCCTCAGCCCCGAGGGAGAACTACTCCATCCTCGTCATGGAGAGCACCGGGATGATGAAGATGACCACCGTAGAGGGATTGCCCCCTCCGATAGGGTGCCGGAATGGGTCTAGATTGTCTTTCGGTGGCTACGGAGGCTTCTGACGGCGGAACTCCTAATCTAATCTCCGTTCTGGAAGTTTTAGGATGCGTGGGTATATATGGGTGAAAGTAGTAGGTCGGCGGACCGAAGGGGGGGCCACGAGGTAGGGGGGGCGCGCCCCCTACCCTCGTGAGCTCCTCCTTCATCTTCTAACGTAGGGTCCAAGTCTATCCAGTAGGTTTCCTTCCAAAAATAACTTCTCCAGTTGATTTCGTTCTGTTTGATATTCCTTTTCTTCGAAACACTGAAATAGGCATAAAACAGCAAATCTGGGCTGGGCCTCCGGTTAATAGGTTAGTCCCAAAAATAATATAAAAGCGGAAAATAAAGCCCAATATTGCCCAAAATAGTAGATAATATAGCATGGAGCAATAAAAAATTATAGATACGTTGGAGACGTATCAAGCATCCCCAAGCTTAATTCTTGCTCGTCCTCGAGTAGGTAAATGTTAAAAAGATAATTTTTGATGTGGAATGCTAGTTGGCATAATTTCAATGTAATTCTTCTTACTTGTGATATGAATATTCAGATCCGAAAAATTCAAGATAAAAGTTTAATATTGACATAAAAACAATAATATTTCAAGCATACTAACTAAGCAATCCTGTCTTCTCGAAATAACATGCCCAAAGAAAGCTATCCCTACAAAATCATATAGTCTGGCTATGCTCTATCTTCACCACACAAAATATTTAAATCATGCACAACCCCGATGACAAGCCAAGCAATTGTTTCATACTTTTAATGTTCTCAAACTTTTTCAATCTTCAAGCAATACATGAGCGTGAGCCATGGACATAGCACTATTGGTGGAATAGAATGGTGGTTGTGGAGAAGACAAAAAGGAGAAGATAGTCTCACATCAACTAGGCATATCAACGGGCTATGGAGATGCCCATTAATAGATATCAATGTGAGTGAGTAGGGATTGCCATGAAACAGATGCACTAGAGCTATAAATGTATGAAAGCTCAACAAAAGAAACTTGTGGGTGTGCATCCAACTCGCTTGCTCACGAAGACCTAGGGCATTTTGAGGAAGCCCATCATTGGAATATACAAGCCCAGTTCTATAATGAAAGATTCCCACTAGTATATGAAAGTGACAACATAGGAGACTCTCTATCATGAAGATCATGGTGCTACTTTGAAGCACAAGTGTGGTAAAAGGATAGTGGCATTGCCCCTTCTCTCTTTTTCTCTCATTTTTTTATTTGGGCCTTCTCTTTTTTTATGGCCTCTTTTTTTTGGGCTTCTTTGGCCTCTTATATTTATTTATTTTCGTCCGGAGTCTCATCCCGACTTGTGGGGGAATCATAGTCTCCATCATCCTTTCCTCACTGGGACAATGCTCTAATAATGATGATCATCACACTTTTATTTTCCTACAACTCAAGAATTACAACTCGATACTTAGAACAAGATATGACTCTATATGAATGCCTCCGGCGGTGTACCGTGATGTGCAATGAATCACGAGTGACATGTATGAAAGAATTATGAACGGTGGCTTTGCCACAAATACGATGTCAACTACATGATCATGCATAGCAATATGACAATGATGGAGCGTGTCATAATAAACGGAACGGTGGAAAGTTGCATGGCAATATATCTCGGAATGGCTATGGAAATGCCATGATAGGTAGGTATGGTTGCTGTTTTGAGAAAGGTATATGGTGGGTGTATGATACCGGCGAAAGGTGCGCGGTACTAGAGAGGCTAGCAATGGTGGAAGGGTGAGAGTGCGTATAATCCATGGACTCAACATTAGTCATAAAGAACTCACATACTTATTGCAAAAATCTATTAGTTATCGAAACAAAGTACTATGCGCATGCTCCTAGGGGGATAGATTGGTAGGAAAAGACCATCGCTCGTCCCCGACCGCCACTCATAAGGAGGACAATCAATAAATAAATCATGCTCCGACTTCATCACATAACGGTTCACCATACGTGCATGCTACGAGAATCACAAACTTCAACACAAGTATTTCTCAAATTCACAACTACTCAACTAGCATGACTCTAATATTACCATCCTCATATCTCAAAACAATCATCAAGTATCAAACTTCTCTTAGTATTCCATACACTATATGAAAGTTTTTAATAACCTTGTATACCTAGCATATTAGGATTTTAAGCAAATTACCATGCTATTAAGACTCTCGAAATAATCTAAGTGAAGCATGAGAGTTCATCTATTTCTTCAAAATAAAACTACCACCATGCTCCAAAAAGATATAAGTGAAGCACTAGAGCAAACGACAAACTACTCCGAAAGATATAAGTGAAGATTAATGAGTAGTCGAATAATTATGCAACTATGTGAAGACTCTCTAACATTTAATAATTTCAGATCTTGGTACTTTATTCAAACATCAAGCAAAGCAAAAGAAAATGACATCTAAGAATAGCAAACATCATGTGAAGAAGCAAAAACTTAGGATCAACCGATACTAACCGATAGTTGTTGAAGAAGAAAGGTGGGATGCCAACCGGGGCATCCCCAAGCTTAGACACTTGAGACTTCTTGAAATATTATCTTGGGATGCCTTAGGCATCCCCAAGCTTGAGCTTTCGTGTCTCCTTAATTCCTCTCATATCACGGTCTCCCTAAATCTCAAAAGCTTCATCCACACAAAACTCAACAAGGACTCGTGAGATAAGTTAGTATAAACCATTGCAAAAACCTTATCATACTCTACTGTAAAAAATCACTAAAATTATTATTCAACATTGCATACTAAATGCCTCTGCATATTTAATAGTCCTATCCTCAAATAGAATCATTAAAGAAGCAAACATATGCAAACAATGCAAACATAACAGCAATCTGCCTAAACAGGATAGTCTGTAAAGAATGCAGCAACATCCATAGTTACCTAGCTCCAAAAATTATGAAAGAAAATTCCCACTGTAATAAATTTATCAGAGCTTAATATGCAAAAGGTTTCAACATTTTATCACATTCTGACTTTTCTAGGGAATTATTGCAACAGCGGTAAACTTTCTGTTTTCAAACAGCAACATGTATACTTGTAACATAGGCATAGTAAAGGCTATCAATGCCACTTTTATTGAAGTAAAATATGAAAAACATTTTTCTATATAACATCAAGCAAATACTAACAAAATAAATTGACGCTCCAAGCAAAACACATATCATGTGGCGAATAAAAATATAGCTCCAAGTAAAGTTACCGATGAACGAAGACGAAAGAGGGGATGCCTTCCGGGGCATCCCCAAGCTTTGACTTTTAGGTGTCCTTAGATTATCTTGGGAGTGCCATGGGCATCCCCAAGCTTAGTCTCTTGCCACTCCTTATTCCATAGTCCATCGAATCCTTACCCAAAACTTGAAAACTTCACAACACAAAACTTAACAGAAAACTTGTAAGCTCCGTTAGTATAAGAAAATAAATCACCACTTCAAGGTACTGTAATGAACTCATTCTTTATTCATATTGGTGTTAAACCTACTGTATTATAACTTATCTATGGTTTATAAACTATTTTACTAGCCATAGATTCATCAAAATAAGTAAACAACACATGAAAAACAGAATCTGTCAAAAACAGAACAGTCTGTAGTAATCTAGATCAAACGTATACTTCTGGACCTCATAAAATTCTCAAATAAATTTCTGGATCTGAGGAATTTATCTATTAATAATCTGCAAAAATAGTTAACTAAATAGCACTCCCCAAATAAAAATGGAAGCAATTCTCGTGAGCGCTAAAGTTTCTGTTTTTTACAGCATGATCAACAAGACTTTCCCCAAGTCTTCCCAACGGTTCTACTTGGCACAAAAACTAATTAAACACAAAAAAATACAAGAATAACAGAGGCTAGATAGATTATTTATTACTAAAAAGGAGCAAAAAGCAAGGGACAAATATAAAATTTGGTTGCCTCCCAACAAGCGCTATCGTTTAATGCCCCTAGCTAGGCATGATGATTTCAATGATGCTCACATAAAAGATAAGAATTGAAATATAAAGAGAGCATCATGAAGAATATGACTAGCACATTTAATTCTAACCCAATTCCTATGCATAGGGATTTTGTGAGCAAACAACTTGTGGGAACAAGAATCAACTTGCATAGGAAGGTAAAACAAGCATAACTTCAAAATTTTAAGCACATAGAGAGGAAACTTGATATTATTGCAATTCCTACAAGCATATATTACTCCCTCATAATAATTTTCAGTAGCATCATGAATGAATTCAACAATATAACCAGCACCTAAAGCATTCTTTTCATGATCTACAAGCATAGAAAATTTACTACTCTCCACACAAGCAAAATTCTTCTCATGAATAATAGTGGGAGCAACCTCAACAAAATAACTATCATGTGATTGAAAATTAAGATCAAGATGACAAGTTTCATGGTTATCATTATTATTTAAAGCATACGTGACATCACAATAATCATCATACATAGGAGGCATGCTTTCAACATAATAAATTCGCTCATCAAAACTTTGGGGACAAAAAATATCATCTTCATCAAACATAGCTTCCCCAAGCTTGTGGACCGAAGGGGGGGGCACGAGGCAGGGGGGCGCCCCGGGGGGGTGGGCACGCCCCCTACCCTCGTGAGCTCCTCCTTCATCTTCTGACGTAGGGTCCAAGTCTATCTGGTAGGTTTCCTTCCAAAAATAACTTCTCCAGTTGATTTCGCTCGGTTTCGACTCCGTTTGATATTCCTTTTCTTCGAAACACTAAAATAGGCATAAAACAGCAAATCTGGGCTGGGCCTCCGGTTAATAGGTTAGTCCAAAAAATAATATAAAAGTGGAAAATAAAGCCCAATATTGCCCAAAACAGTAGATAATATGGCATGGAGCAATCAAAAATTATAGATACGTTGGAGACATATCAGGACGCGCGTTCACCAAATCTTCATAACAGGGAAGATAAGCACAAAAGACATTACGGACCCTTATATGCCGCCACAGGGCGCCTCATGATTCTTCGGAGGGAACGAAAGCTAAAACTAAGAAGGGCCCTATCTACACCCTCCTATGGCAGACGCCATTATCAATAGTGGGCCACGGGAGGCCGGCGCCAACCCCATCCAGATCAGCGGCGGCGACAGCCAGACGCGGCGGCACTGCTCCGAGCACGGCGAGAGCTCGGGGGCACGTAGCTGTCGTCGCTCGTCTCCGGAGTCTCCTAAAGCTCAGGAGAGCTGCTGGACTCCCAAGGGTTGCTACTGCTGGTGTGGCCGCGAGCGGAACGCACGTCAGCCTCACGCTCCTCTCCGGAGCAGCACTCCAGGCGGCGGCCCTCGGCATCAAAGACCTTGAAGAAGAGCGTGGAGACTCATGCTACTCAAGGTGGATCGCGAGGGCGCCCCTTGCACGGCAGACCCGCGCAATCTCGCCCCAGCCACAAGTCATGAAGATCTTGCCGGTGGGGATCGCTTCGATCTCTGCTCCAGTCGCCGGAGCGCCGTAGTCGGCGTGCTGCAACCAGAGCTCGAGAGGCCCCCTCGGCGGCATCACATTGGAGAAGAACCATGGGAAGCGGATCCAAGAGCTTGGGGGCATCGGCGCCCACCGCATCAGCTTGCGCGAGGAGTCTCCTGCATGGATTCCGGGGGCAACGGCGCGTGTCGCCGCGGCACGGCGACCCCGGGCGCGGTGCGGGCGGCGCTGCTCGTCGCTCCACCCTCCGGAGCCCTCGGCTTGGATATACAGGGGTAGCGGATACCCTAGGGGAGGCCGCTCGCACCAAGGCCTCGTCAACACCTGCATTGCCGCTTCGTCACGGCGGTGGATCGACCTTTACTTTGGCGGAAGTGGCTCCGGGTCATCTCGGGGTGCATTCCCCTTTTCTTCGGTGGAGAACCTTCTGATAGGCGCCATTGATGTTAGCAGTGGAGCAAGGGGAAGAAGCAAGCGACCAAGGAAGAGATGGGCAACAGGGGCTCAGCCCCCCTCCCCATTTATAGCAAGAGAATGCCAACCGATGCCTCCCATGGTCGGAGGTAATGATGGTTTTCCCTGCATGTCGCAGGGACTTGTCAAGTCGTGCAGTTGCCGAGGCAGCATGGGGAAGCGGAGACGCCCACGTCCAATCACCGCCATGCGTCAACTGAGGCTGTAGGCTTTTGGGGGCCGCGGTGCTCCATACTTGACCTTTGGCTTCGCCGCAAAGCCAATCCCGAGCGCACCTTGGGCCCGGGGGCTACTGTCGGCATTCTGGGAATGGGGGTCGCCAGACTTGCCTGCCTGCGGCCCACGGCATGGCTAAGCCAGCGGGCCGTACGGCCCATCGTCATCATCAAGGCATCCAAGACCCTCGCGAGGAGCCAAGCCTCGCGAGGAGGACGACACGAGACCTCCTCTGGAGTGGCCTAGACAAGCAGGCTCACAACGAGCGGAGATATCAAGGCGAGGCAAACCTCACAAGGCTCGCCTGACGTGACCCATGATGATCGACACCAGGTGGGCGCCAGGCGGGCGCCAGCGCGCGCACTGTCCTTGTTTCCTCTTTGGTGCTAAGGAGGCCAACGCAGGCAAGGAGTACCGAGGCATCAGGCAAAGGTTGCCATATCGGTGCAACAAGACCAAGACTAGAAGGACGGAAAGACAGAGGTCATTGTGGTGCCCAAGACGGCGTCACCACCAGAGCCTTTCGCAGGCGGAGACCACCTTTGTCAGAATGGCTTGTACTAGCTGTCTCCCTTCAAAATGGCCGGCCGTTGTTGGCTCCCTTCCCGCTCAATATTTGGGAAGAGGACCAGGGCCTATATAAGTAGAGCTAGCCACCACCGCGCAAGGGGGACGACGAACGAGAACAAGGGACGAGAGCAAAAGGATCGAGCAGTTCATCCAGCACTCACCCACACAAGTTAGCCAAGCACAAGAACACCTCAACCCGAGGAGGCTGTTCTACCCCTTGTATTGTTCATCATTAGCCCAAGAGGTAATCCACCACCACCACACTGGAGTAGGGTATTACACCACAACGGTGGCCCGAACCAGTATAAATCTTGTGTCTTTCCGTGTTGCGAGTTCGTCGAATTCGTCCGCGAGATCTTAGCGAGCTAGGGCATAGATCGGTGGGAGGAAAAGACTTCGCACACACCCCAGTGTTTGAACCTTAAGGGTTTGCCGAAACACCTCATCCGACAACACCATGCCATGTTTCATGATTTCCTGGGGAGTTTTGGATTTACAGAGATTTAAAAACCGAGATTCGCAATATTTGTGGCCAAGCCAGGATGACGAGATGGTTGAATTCGTTCCATGGGACCTAAACATGCACCCCAAGGAAACATGTACGTTTTCTAGCCATTTTGGTCCACTGGAGCATGTATTTGTAGTTCGGATTTGAATTGTGGGCATTAAATGCCTAGAAAACTCAATTAATGAATAAAAAAGGTCAAACGAACCCTGAATAATTTCAAAGTTCAGCGTGAATCTCCCGTTGTTCTGTGTTGTGTGTAGAAGAAAATACGAGGCTAGAAGAGGGAGCGATTATCATCTTGCCCACAAGGGGACATGTTTCCCTATCGAAACCACGAGGGTTCTTGCGACAGGCTCCGGATTGTAAGAGGTTTGTAATAAAGCTTGGGCCAAATTGGCAACGTTTTTACCACGACATATATGCGCCATGACATGGGACCATGCCACCTTTGGTGACTTTCTGGTGAGTTTTGGATTTATGGGGATTTAAAAACCAAGATTCGAAATTTTTAAGGATGAGCCAGGACACCGGTACAATTGTAATTTGTTCCCATTCCTGGCATGGGACCTAAACTTGCACCCAAGGACACATGTATAATTTTTCTAGCCATTTTGGTGAACTGGAGCATGTATTTGTAGTTCAGATTTGAATTATGGACATTAAATGCCTAGGAAACTCAATTAGTGTATATAAAGGCCAAACGAACCCTGAATAAGTTTAAATTTCAGCACGGATATCCTGTCATTCCATGTTGCCCGTAGAAGAAAATACAAGGCGAAAAGAGGTAGTGATTATGTTTCGCCCACAAGGGAAACAACTTTCCTTATCGGAACCATGAGGCTTCTTTGAGAGAAGCTCCGGTTTGTAAGAGGTTTGTAATAAAGCTTGGCCCAAATTGGACAATGTTTTTACCACGACATATATGTGCCATGACGTGACACCATGCCACCTTTGATGACTTTCTGGTGAGTTTTGGATTTACGGGGATTTAAAAACCAAGATTCCAAATGTTTGAGGACGAGCTAGGACGCAGTTATGGTTGTATTTCGTTCCCATTCCTCGCATGGGACCTAAACATGCACCCAAGGACACATGTATAAATTTTCTAGCCATTTTGGTGAACTGGAGCATGTATTTTAAGTTTAGATTTGAATTATGGACATTAAATGCCTAGGAAACTCAATTAGTGTATAAAAAGGCCAAATGAACCCTAAATAAGTTTAAATTTTAGCACGGATATCCTGTCGTTCCATGTTGCTCGTAGAAGAAAATACCAGGCGAAAAGAGGCAGTGATTATGTTTCGCCCACAAGGGGGACACGTTTCCCTATCGGAACCACAAGGCTTCCTTGAGAGAATCTCCGGTTTGTAAGAGGCTTGTAATAAAACTTGCACCAAAATGGACGAAAAAAATCCTCAACATATATATGCCATGTCGTGACACCATGCCAGGTTTCATGATTTTCGGGTGAGTTTTGGATTTACGGGGAGTTAAAAACCGAGATTCTTCTCACGATATGTTTTCAAATAGCACACGGTTCACTCACGAAAGTCGTGTGCCTACCAAACCATGGCCGATGCCCCCTCCCCCGCCCCCCTTGCTGCGCGTGATTTAAGTCGTGTGTTCTGATTGGCCAGGACCCAAACCCCACGGATCATACATGTGCGCCGTTGGATGCTCCCAGATCGAACGTCAACCCCGTGCCCTTGTGACAGCACATGTAGTACATGGGTAAGCACTATGTGTATGCGTCGTGCTAGCTCACGCTTCCTTCTCTACTAAGTTTTCTAAACAAGCTACCATTTCTCGCCACTCCTCTCATCGGTTTCCTGCCTCTTCTGCCATCGTTTTCCTGCTACCAGTGTCAGTGCACATTGAAGGCTAGCGGCGACACACCGGCCATGTAAATATCCCACATAGTTTCTAAAAGCACAAATGTGTGTGATAGGAGGGAGTAGGTCCCATAGGGTGACCAGGCAATTCTTATCAGCAAGGGGCGGCTTCCCATCCGCTAGCCTAGTCGAATAGAACACAGAAGTTAAGCGTGCTCGGGCTGGAGTAGTCCAAGGATGGTTGGCCTGGTGGGAAGTTGCATATCTCAAGCTTCATTTAAATGCCATGACACAGTCATTATAGAGATTAAACCTTGGGATCCTTGTTTTGCTAATTTGTAGACTATGTTTTTATGGGTTATTTTTTGCTCTAAAAAATTAAAGAATGATTTACTTGGCCTGTCATGGCAATTATATAAACCTACTATGTTTTATGGGTTATTTTTTGCTATAAAAAATTAAAGAATGATTGACTTGACCTGTCATGGCGATTATATAAACCTTTTTCAGGTTGCATGCAGGGTATAGGGGGCAGGGTGTTCTTCTCGAGCATGTCTCCCTTGTGCGGCTTATAGACGCGACACATATCTGTGGGCTCCCCGAGGTATATATACTATCCTTTACCAACAATTAGGGGGGCACACAATCTATCCCTTTGACCCAACAACGAGAAGGTTTTGACCATGATGGTTCCCTATTGATACTAGTAAGGTACACGTGCATTGCACGCATGAGATTTGGTAACCAAATTATGAATAAATACCACACTATAGCATGTAAGCTTTGAGTCATATATGCATGATGTAGATGTTCGTTTAATTATTATAGTTCATCTCATCTAAAATAAATTAGTTTTATAAAAAATAATCTATTTTAAGATTCATGGAATTGTGCATTGTAAAGCATAAAGTAAAAAAACCAAAAAGTGACAATTCATTTAGAAAAAAAAGTTTGGGCAATTAAGATATGGAAGATTCTAGAACAAAGGAGAAGTACTTGTGTTTTGAGGTTTGTGCATTATGCTTAAGTTCAACCATGGAGTCCTCTAGATTGTAGATGTGGCAGAATCTAGTGAAATGTAGATGATATCCAATGGCCAGTAGTGCTCGGATTTTCCATCTCTGTACCGTCGGATTGGCTTCATCCAACGACCAACTTTCATAGTTATTCACACACTATATTGGGGTATAGATATAGATTTGTCCCATGCTAGACCAAATAAAGTTTGAGCACATACGTGGGATGACCCCCCCCCCCCACTGCCTCAAAGTTGGGAAACCGACATCGTATGTATTGAACCAGGCTTGGAGTCGGGTACGGTGTTCGGTTTGTAATGTAGTTGGTGGCCCATCGAAGTTGTGCATTCGGGATTTAAACACATCACATGCCACCGTACCCATACATATTTTCGGGCCGCACGCAGTGTATGCGGGGTGTTTTGATTGACGACGTCTCCCTTGTGCGGTTTTTTGTGACAACACACATATATGTGGGCTCCCCGAGTGTATATATGTCATTCCTTTGGCCGATAATGAGGGGTATGTGTTGGCCATGAATGGATTCCTCCTAGTTCATGTTAGGGCCGTTCACCATGACATGTCATCAACCAAAGCTCGAGCTCATCCGTTGTCAGGTTCCTTCCCACATGCTCGGACTGTTGGGTTCGACCTACATCATACCCTACGTATCTCGTCCTTAACTACCTTGCCTTCATGGTTGTTGTCTGTATCGAGAGGTAGGCACCACATCTAAATTATACATTATTCTATATTGAAAATACACATCACCCCTTCCCAACATACATCATTTTGGGCCGCATGCAAGATGTGCTAGTTTTGTGGTCCCTCTCGTGCGATTTTTATGATGGTTCTATCTATTGGCCGAAGCGGTTTATCGACAACAACAGCTATCGTTTGACTAAATGATGGATTCATTGGTTTGTCTTATGGTATGTCATGGCGACATGCATGTATGACCAAAGTATCGATCATTACGTGCATTCACCCTGCTGACACGAAGTGGGAGGTGGTGGGCCAAGCATCCTAGCTAGGTATGACATTATGTCATTATAGATATATCCAAGGGTGCTTTCAGGTTTGTGAGGCAGGTGCCACCAAAGTTATGTATTGTGTATTTAAAGTTCTAAACTTCCCCAATATTCCTATGTATATTTGGCCACTTCCAGGTGGTTCTTGATTTCTGGCCCCTCTCATCGATCTTTGACAATGCGCCCTGCCGTGGGCCCGCACGGTCAAAGTTGTGCATTAGAATTTTGAACATCACAGACCACCCTTTTCACTCATATATATTTGGGCCAAATGCTGGTGTGGATGTCTTCTGACCCTCTCTAACGTTTTTTGCTGCAAGGACTCTGATGACGCTCAATGGACACGGGTTGTTTATCTTAACTGTGTGCGATACAAGTGCGCTGTGAATCACCACGCTTGCGCAATCGCGAGCAAAGGTGGATGTACTCCCTCAACCATGTGTGATGCAAGTGCGGTGTAAAATCACCACGACCGGTGGAGGTACTGGCTTAACCGTGTGCGATGTAAGTGCATTGTAAAATCACCACCTGTGCAAGCTAAAGGCGGGTAAGTTTATTTGGAAATTAGGACGAACCGTGTGCGATAGACCAGCTAGCTACAAATATAAAAACAAACTACCCGCCTTGAGCGTTGCAAAAATCGGCGGTTCCGCCACTTTTCCTTATTATCATACACACATATTGTTATTGGACCGTGCGCGATCTTGGGCACTCCTGCCCCGCATCAATTCCTTTACCCAAACGTACTTCAACCGTCGCCCACACTCCTCCAGCACCGACCCTATAGTAAATTGAAGTAGCCGAGGTATTTGAACCGTCACCCTCCCTCGTTGTCCACCATCTCCACCCACAATTACTAAAAAAATAGTAGCCTCGGCGTATCCTCAAACACCCCCCTCCACAGTCCCCCACCCCCTCCACCCCTCGAACCCTAGCTCGCGACCGCTGAGGGAGTCCTGGACTAAGGGGTCCTCGGGTGTCCGGCCTGTTATATATGGGCCGGACTGATGGGCTGTGAAGACATGAAGGCCGAAGACTGCACCGTGTCCGGATTGGACTCTACTTAGCGTGGAAGGCAAGCTTATCGATCAAAGATTCCTTCTTATATAACCGACTCCATGTAAACCCTAGATCCCCTCAGTGTCTATATAAACCGAAGGGGGTAGTCCAGAAAGGACAACACATATACACATTACCATACCCACATAGGCTAGACTTCTAGGGTTTAGCCATTACGATCTTGTGGTAGATCAACTCTTGTGACACTCATATTCATCAATATCAATCAAGCAGGACGTACGGTTTTACCTCCATAGAGAGGGCCCGAACCTGGATAAACATCGTGTTCCCCGTCTCCTGTTACCATCGATCCTAGACACACAGCTTGAGACCCCCTACCTGAGATCCGCTGGTTTTGACACCGACATTGGTGCTTTCATTAAGAGTTCCACTGTGTTGTCGATGAAAGGCTCGATGGCTCGCCTTGTCATTAAACACAATGTTACCGCAGGGGTAGTTTTGGCCTCGGGCCAAACTCTCTGGCTGGGCGACTTTACTATGATCGCCCAGTCGGCCGCGGGACCGACGATGACCTCTCGGGCCATCCAAAATCCCCTTCGCATCAACTCTGAGCGCTCCAAGCAGATGGATCCGGTTGAGTTTTCGTCCTTAAATGAGCTCCTAGATCGCATCGCTGCTTTCGGAATCACCACAGATTACGATCAGATCGGGCCTAAAACCGATCAGGGAGAAACCGAAATCCCACCGGTCACCCACCAGATCGCAGCAGTCCTAGAGTAGGACGATGAGTCTTCTTCTATATTGAACATGGACTATGTTCAGGTCGCCATTCATGAAGAGCCGGATAATCACCCACGAAAGGACACAACCAGCCCTCCGAACATAGCATCGGACGACGGTTCCAAACAATCAGAAGATATTCCGAAACCCCGACTGTCTAGTCCAGAAGGTCGTCGGACTCCGAACAACCGGTTAGGTCAGGGTTCAGATTTAATTCCACCTACCTGGATATAGAGGCTCTCATGAGCATAAAACAACAATCTCAGGAGAAGGTCCACCACTTTTGGGCCAGATTCCTCCTTGTCAAGGACAAGGTAAAGGATTGCCGTGACGAGGACGCAATATCAGCGTTCTGCAAAAACTGTACGGACGAAGGAATCCTCAATGCCATCAATCGCCACCGCATACTAAAATTTGCTGACTTAGCAACCATCGTACAAAAATACTACATAATGGAAAGTGCCTGGGAAACTCAGGTAGCTCGTTAGGAACCACCAGCCCCAACCCAACTTCCCCTACAGGCGAAAAGGGCGTACCCTCGTGGCACGCCCAATCCAACAGTCAAAAAACACCACTACACGGCAAGGCACTGTTCTAGAAGGGTGGCTCGATGGCCCATGCAAAATACATAGAACAACAGATGTCCTCGCCGCTGGAGGCGCTATCCGAAGCCCTCACGGCCGAAGAACTAACCGCACTATGCTCCACAGTGGACAGGGACGACGTGATCCTCGACAAATGCCCCAAATCCACCATGTTCAAACCAGTAGAAGAAATAGTCAAATTCCAGGTCCACCCAATGGACCCCAAGAAGACAGCATCCATCGAAGCTCAACTGAACCCAACAGTTGACGCCGCACTACGAGAATTCCTGCGCGAAAACTGGGACATATTTTCCTGGCACCCTTCGGACATGCCAGGGATCCCACGCAAGCTGGCCGAACATAGCCTCAATATATTAAAGGGGTTTAAACCGGTTAAGCAAACACTGCGGCGCTTTTCCGAACCCAAGCGACAAGCCATGGGGGAGGAGCTGGCCAAACTCATCGAGGCCGGATTCATTAGAGAAATTAAACATCCGTACTGGCTGGCAAACCTGGTGATGGTACCAAAGAAGGACAAATATTGGCGCATGTGCGTCAATTTCAAAGACCTCAACAAAGCCTGCCCTAAGGATCCCTTCCCCCTCCCCTGCATTGATCAAATCATTGACGCCACCGCAGGACACGACTCACTGTGTTTCCTTGATGTATACTCTGGATACCATCAAATCAAAATGAAAGAATCCGATCAAGATACAACATTCATTACTCCATACGGGTCATTCTGCTTCAATACCATGCCTTGTGGGCTCAAGAACGCCGGCGCCACATATCAACACATGCATGATTCAAACATGCTTGGAGAAATAGATTGGCAAAAACAGTAGAAGCTTACGTTGATGACGTTTCATCAAAACCGGGCACGTGGAAACACTAATAGATGACTTACGTCTTACCTTCGACAACCTCAGGGCGTATGACATCAAGCTCAACCCGGAAAAGGTGTGTCTTTGGCGTCCCCGCTGGAAAACTGCTGGCTTCATCGTCTCCAATAGGGCAACCGAAGCAAACCCAGCAAAAATCCGAGCTTTGTCACAATTGGCTAAGCCGAACAGACCTTAAACAAGTTCAAAAACTTACAGGTTGCGTGGCAGCTCTAAGCCGCTTTATCTCCAGATTGGGAGAAAAGGCACTGCACTCTATCGCCTTCGACGGCGAACCAACCACTTCGAGTGGACGGACGCGGCAACAGCCGGACTGGAAGAAATAAAAACCCTTCTTGCGAGCAATCCAATCCTGGCCGCACCAAACGGCGAACTGATGTTATTCTACATATCGGCAAGACATCAGGTGGTGAGCGCCGTACTCGCCGTTGAACAAGAACAGGACGGACATAAATTCCCACTTCAGAAGCAGTATACTATGTGTCTACTATCCTTACAACCATGCAAATCCGGTCACCTCATTATCAAAAAATAGCATACGCGGTCTTCATGGCATCCCGAAAGCCGTCTCTACTTCCAAGAGTGTTCGATCACGGTGGCCTCTGAAGTACCACTCAACGACATTATAAACAACCGCGATGCTACGGGCCGGATTGCCAAATGTGGCCATTGAGCTCTTGCCATTTGACATTACATACAAACCACGTCGAGCTATCAAATCCCAAGTTCTGGCCGACTTCGTCGCCTGAATGGACAGAGGCCGAACTCCCTAAAGAGTATGGCACATACTCCAATTGGGTCATGCACTTTGACGGCTCCAAAATGCTGGCAGGGTTAGGAGCGGGTGTCGTTTTAACGTCCCCCACCGGAGACATCATCAGTATGTTCTCAAATACTATACACAGACTCCAATAACACAGCCAAATACGAGGCCTTATTGCATGGTCTCCGGATGGTGTCTGCCATGGGCATACAACGCCTAGAAGTGCGCGGGGACTCAAACCTTGCAATATCTCAAATAAATGGAGATTTTGATGCTAAAGACCCGAAGATGGCAGCGTATCGCAACAGTCATAAAATTGCCGGCCCGGTTCGGGGCTCGAGTTCCATCATGTGGCTCGAGAAAGTAATCAAGCGACGGATGTTCTTGCTCGTATTGGCGCTAAGCGTGACCCCGTCCCACCTAATATCTTCCTGGAAAGGCTCTTTAAGCCATCCGTGGTGTGGCAGGGGAAAACGGCAACACTAGTCCGGACCCAAACATAAGCCAAGATCCCACGGAAACATCGACATAACACCATCGGCGCTTCTCATCATGGCAGTCATTGCCCCATGGAACGAACCCTTCCTGGCCTACCTTAATAGGAAGGAGCTTCCTGAGGACCAGAATGAGGCCCGCTGCATTGTCCGACGCGTCGAAGGCCTACAAGGTTCATGATGGAGAGCTCTACAAGAAAAGCGCCACCGGAGTCCTTCAACGATGTATATCCGAGGAAGAGGGGCGGCAACTCTTAGCTGAAATTCACGCCGACTCGGCGGTCACCACGACCGCAGCTCAGGCCCTTGTTAGCAAGGCCTTTCAGTACATGGTTTTATTGGCCACGGCCCGAGCGGATGCACAGGACCTTGTCCAACATTGCGTCGGATGCCAACTCTTTGCCAATCAAAGCCATATGCCCCCCACTGCCCTAAAACAATCCCCATCACTTGGCCTTTCGTGGTCTGGGGACTCGACATGGTTGGACCCCTTAAAGGGGGAAGCCATAAGAAAAAATATCTGCTTGTTATGGTGGACAAATTCACCTAAGTGGATAGAGGCTAAAACCGGTCAAAACGGCTGAGCCCGGCCCGGTGATAGACTTCATATCCGATGTTGTGCACTACTACCTCTTGAGCATTGCGTTGGTTTTCCCAGAAGAGGAAGGGATGATGCAGCAAAGTAGCATAAGTAATTTCCTTCAGTTTTTGAGAACCAAGGTATCAATCCAGTAGGAGTCTACGTGCGAGTCCTCGTACTGCACAAAACAATAAATCCTCGCAACCAACGCGAATAGGGGTTGTCAATCCCTACCCGGCCACTTACGAGAGTGAGATCTGATAGATATGATAAGATAGTATTTTTGGTATTTGTATGATAAAGATGCAAAGTAAAATAAAGGCAAAGTAAAAAAGCAAAGGAAATAACTAAGTAGTAGGAGATTAATATGATGAAGATAGACCCGGGGGCCATAGGTTTCACTAGTGGCTTCTCTCGAGAGCATGAGTATTCTACGGTGGGTGAACAAATTACTGTTGAGCAATTGACAGAATTGAGCATAGTTATGAGAATATCTAGCTATGATCATGTGTATAGGCATCACGTCCGAGACAAGTAGACCGACTCCTGTCTGCATCTACTACTATTACTCCACTCATCGACCGCTATCCAGCATGCATCTAGAGTATTAAGTTAATAAAACAGAGTAACGCCTTAAGCAAGATGACATGATGTAGAGGGATAAACTCATGCAATATGATGAAAACCCCATCTTGTTATCCTCGATGGCAACAATACAATACGTGCCTTGCTGCCCCCTACTGTCACTGGGAAAGGACACCGCAAGATTGAACCCAAAGCTAAGCACTTCTCCCATTGCAAGAAAGATCAATCTAGTAGGCCAAACCAAACTGATAATTCGAAGAGACTTGCAAAGATAACCAATCATACATAAAATAATTTATGGAAGATTCAAATATTGTTCATAGATAGACTTGATCATAAACCCACAATTCATCGGTCTCAACAAACACACCGAAAAAAGATGATTACATCGAATAGATCTCCACAAGAGAGGGGGAGAACATTGTATTGAGATCCAAAAATAGAGAAGAAGCCATCTAGCTAATAACTATGGACCCGTAGGTCTGAGGTAAACTACTCACACTTCATTGGAGAGGCTATGGTGTTGATGTAGAAGCCCTCTGTGATCGATGCCCCCTCCGGCGGAGCTCCGGAACAGGCCCCAAGATGGGATCTCATGGATACAGAAAGTTGCGGCGGTGGAATTAGGGTTTTGGCTCCGTACCTGATCGTTTGGGGGTACATAGGTATATATAGGAGGAAAGAGTACGTCGGTGAAGCAACAGGGGGCCCACGAGGGTGGAGGGCGCGCCTGGGGGAGGGGGTAGGCGCGCCCCCTACCTCGTGGCCTCCTCTTTTGTGTCTTGATGTAGGGTCCAAGTTTCTCGGGTCTTGTTTGTTGAGAAAATCACGTTCCCGAAGGTTTCATTCCGTTTGGACTCCGTTTGATATTCCTTTTCTTCAAAACCCTAAAACAGGCAAAAAACATCAATTCTGGGCTGGGCCTCCGGTTAATAGGTTAGTCCCAAAAATAATATAAAAGTGGATAATAAAGCCCAATAATGTCCAAAACAGTAGATAATATAGCATGGAGCAATCAAAAATTATAGATACGTTGGAGACGTATCAAGCATCCCCAAGCTTAATTCCTGCTCGTCCTCGAGTAGGTAATGATGACAAAAACAGAAATTTTGATGCGGAGTGCTACTTGGCATAATTTTAATGTAATTCTTCTTAATTGTGGTATGAATATTCAGATCCGAAAGATTCAAGACAAAAGTTTAATATTGGCATAAAAATAATAATACTTCAAGCATACTAACAAAGCAATTATGTCTTCTCAAAATAGCATGGCCAAAGAAAGTTATCCCTACAAAATCATATAGCCTGGCTATGCTCCATCTTCACCACACAAAATATTTAAATCATGCACAACCCCGATGACAAGCCAAGCAATTGTTTCATACTTTTGGTGTTCTCTAACTTTTTCAATCTTCACGCAATACATGAGCATGAGCCATGGACATAGCACTTATAGGTGGAATAGAATGGTGGTTGTGGAGAAGACAAAAAAGGAGAAGATAGTCTCACATCAACTAGGCGTATCGACGGGCTATGGAGATGCCCATCAATAGATATCAATGTGAGTGAGTAGGGATTGCCATGCAACGGATGCGCTAGAGCTATAAGTATATGAAAGCTCAAAAATAAACTAAGTGGGTGTGCATCCAACTTGCTTGCTTATGAAGACCTAGGGCAATTTGAGGAAGCCCATCATTGGAAT
The DNA here is from genome assembly GCF_003073215.2 of Triticum urartu. Lineage (NCBI taxonomy): Eukaryota > Viridiplantae > Streptophyta > Magnoliopsida > Poales > Poaceae > Triticum > Triticum urartu. The sequence continues at coordinate 282,203,515 of NC_053028.1, forward strand.
ATACAAGCCAAGTTCTATAATGAAAAATTCCCACTAGTATATGAAAGTGACGAAATGAGAGACTCTCTACTATGAATATCATGGTGCTACTTTGAAGCACAAGTGTGGTAAAAGGATAGTAGCATTGCCCCCTCTCTCTTTTTCTCTCATTTTTTATTTGGGCCTTTTCTCTTTTTTTATGGCCTCTTTTTTTTATTTTTAGTCCGAAGTCTCATCCCGACTTGTGGGGGAATCATAGTCTCCATCATCCTTTCCTCACTGGGACAATGCTCTAATAATGATGATCATCACACTTTTATTTTCTTACAACTCAACAATTACAACACGATACTTACACTACAAAAAAAACTACACTTCCGTGATGATACGTGTTTGTCACAGTAGGTCACGTTTTTTGTCATGCATGTACATCCATGACAAATTTATGACAGAATCAAGATAGTCATACCTGTGCTGTCGTAGAAGTGTTCCATGACATTACCAAAATTATCATCACGGAAGTGTCCACTTCCATGACGATAAATCGCGCGTCACAGAAGTGCTTTCGTCAAGGGTGACCGACACGTGGCATCCACTGTAACAGAACGCCGTTAAGCTATCGGGTCGGGATTTGGATCGGAAACCCGTTAACAACCCCGACCAATGGGGATTTTCCATGTGTAAAATCATCATTGGTTGGAGGAAACACATGTCGGCTCATCGCTGGGACATATGTCATCCACTCATTGGACAGAAGGCGCCTATGATACGTCGACATGTGGCACGACCCAACAGAGGCCCATTCCTATGAAAAGGCCAGCCCGTTTGACTTGGTCAAAAGGTGGCGGGCCAGTCCATGGAAAGCCTGTTAACGGCCTGTTCGCATATAGCCCATTTACAGCCCGCTAACCCCAGGCCCGTTACGCCCTATTTGAATTAGGCCCAATACCGTCATCTGGGCCATCCAATATGATTCCAGCCCGTTTTCACTTCTGGCCCATGACGTCTTTCGGCCCATATGAGGCTCTATGTAACTCTTGGCCTATTAACGGCCCGTGGTGAAACTGGCCCGTAATGAACAATGTATCACTTTACACCCATTAACGGCCCGTGGTGAAACTGGCCCGTAAAGAACAGTGTATCACTTTATACCCATTAACGGCCCGTTATTCCGTTGGACTGTTTGCAGCCCATGTTATCTTTCGGCCTTCTTAGAGCCCATTTATTCTTGGGCTATTTTCCAGTATTCGTTTACTTACGGCCCGTTACTGTCATTTTCTGCTTGTGGGCCAAATTCAGCCCATGGTTAAAGTCGGCCCGTTTGTGGTCTGTTAATACGTTGGGCCGTTTTCATAGCGTCATCAAATACGGCCTATTAACGATGGCCCGTTATGGTCAGCCCATGAACGGACGATTCCATCTCTAGCCTGTTTACGGCCAGAATGCGGTCTGTTTGGCCCGTATAAGGCCCATTGATGATACGACCCGTAGAAGGCCCATTGTTTCTACGGCCCATAGAAGGCCCATTGTTTCTACGACCCGTGGAAGGCCCACTGTTTCTACGACCCGTAGAAGGCCCACTGTTTATACGGGCCATAGAAGGCCCAGTGTCACTATAGTAAATATTAGCCCATGGTTATTGTGGCCTAGTTTTATAAAATAGGTTATTGCAGCCACTAGCAAACCGCAGAAAAAGAACTGCACTGACTACAAGCAAACAAATAAACAAGACAACAAGGAAATAAATAAGCAAGCAACTTACACTAGGCTATGACGGCTATTACACATATTACATACATTGGGCATCAAAGTTTGCCACCAGTGCAAATATAAGGAACACATCAGCATATAAACGCCGCACCAAAACAAGTCCAGAACTGAAACCACTTCAGAAGAGCTCAAGAAACAATATCCTGGGTACCAATAATGCTGCCAAGATGCTTAGCAAGCTTATTAAATTTCTCTTGTTTGGCGCTTAAGTCCTCCAGCGCTTGTTGTTGCACCAGAAAGTATGCATCTGAATTCTGCAGCGACTTCCTCAGTCCTTCGGCTTCCTGTCGCATAACATCTGATCGATGTCTTTCAACTTGAAGTTGAGACTCAAGAAGCCAAACTGATTCAGGCAACGAGTTCGAAGAGTTGGTGCCAGTAGTGGTAGCCAGTAACTCGAACACTACATCAAGACAGGACTTTGAGGTTGTCTCAGTGTCTTCAATATAGTTTTTATCAGCTTTCTTGGAGACCAACAGGGATGTCTCACTATCTTGAACCTTATCTGCATTACTTCCTTTACCATTGCATAAGAGGGTACTCTTCTCCAATATTTTATCCGCGTTCTAAAAGAGAAACAAACAAACACATCTCAGGTTTACAATGTAGTATATGAAACTCATTTTGGTAAACCAGTTCAGTAGTAAGGTGGACAGGATAACAACATGAAACAAACATATATCTATGTAGTATGGTCACTGTATGGTCTATATCATTCTAGTTTATGTTGCCAAATCAAGATAGATACAGTTCGAATCATATCTATTTAAGACAAAGCAGCATAGACAGAATATAAGTGTGGGAAACTACACAGCAATAATGACACTTGTAATGTGCATGGCATGAGAACATAACTGTTTATTCAATTGAAACTGAAATCAACATAGAGCAAGTTACAGCAGCAAACAGCCAAACACGTTGAAGAAATAGGTTTAAAACATACCTGTTGCGCCATTGGAGTTTAAATTCCATCCTTCAAATTTGAAATTAGTTGGTATCAGTAAATACAGTGATGCAAGAGCAAAGTAGTATGAACCATAGCTACGGAACCTGACCTAAGAACAATTCTTCTTCTTCTTTAAGCGTTGACTTCGGGTTTGGAGTGGTGGTCCTTGTGATTTGGGCATTGCAGTTGCCTTACTAACTGCTCGTGTTTGGGTGCTCTGTGGTGGAGACGGTGCTGTGTCAACGGGAACAAGGTGTCTATCTGCTGGGGTTGGGGTTAGAAGGGGTGTAGCTGGTTCTCTGTCCAACTGGGTAGGGGTACAATCTGCATGAGTGTGGGTTATGTGTGGTGGGGCTGGTTCTTGGGCAAGTACAACCGTGGTTCTATCTGCATCGACACGTAGCACGATATTTTCCGAAGACCGTGTTTTTACTCCCACATATACTGCCATCACTCCCTCCATTTGAAATGGCTGATAAACAAGAAAAGTAATTGAATGTACAGACATTGTAAGATAGATAGGTGCAATGGATAGTAGGGAATAAAACAGGGCATGAAATAATTCACATTTATGTTGTCTAAGCAAACAGAATAGCAGGACATAATTTCACATATATGATGGCTAATTAAACAGGATAGCATGACACAATTTCACATGTATGATGCCTAACTAAACAGGATAGAATGACATACTTCAAAATATGATGACTATGTAAACAGGATGACATGATATAACTATATGATGTGTCTATTAAAGTGGTTGGGATGCCATAAATCACAAACATGCCGTCGATGGAAACATGATGGCATGATATAATTCACGGATAGAATGACATAATTTAAAATATGATGACTTTGTAAACAGGATGAGATGATATAACTATATTATGTCTTTAGAAAATGGGTTGGCATGCCATAATTCAGATACATGCTACCTATGTAAACATCATGGCATGACATAATTCAAATATATGATTTATATACTAAGGAAGTGAGTAGAGAGCAATCGCATATATGATGTGTCAACTAAGGAGATGGCATTCAATATTGTGTATATGTTGTAAAAACTAAACATTGCAATACAACATATGCATTATATGAGTAATATAACCCTGCCAAGTTTGAGCATACACCTCAGGGGGATAATAGGATTGGTCATCTGCCTCTGAATCCTCCTCTGAAGAGCTATCTGTAACCAGCAAGAGATCTGCTTCAGCAGGTAGCATTGTCTGCTCTGAAGACCTTGTTTTCACTCCAGATTTCTCCATCACCAATTCAAATGGCTGATGCACAGGAAGAGCAGTTGAATATACAAACATTGTCAACAAAAGCAATGAGAAATACAAAAAAAGGGACGGCATGATATAATTCACATATATGGCACTTGCCTAAACAACATGGCATTGCATAATTCACATACATAATGCCTTGCAACAAGATAACATTTCATAATTCACATATATAATGTCTTGCAACAAGATGGCATTGCATAATTCACATATATGGTAATTAGACACTAAACAGGTGGCATTCACACAAAGCATGTCTAAACTAAGCAAATGACATAGCAATGCAAGATACCATACACACGATATGAGCAACATAACCCTGCCAAGTTAGGGCATGCACCTCGGGGGGGGGGGGGAAGATGACTGGTCATCAGTCTCTGAATCATCCTCTGAGGAGCTATCGGTAACCAGCAAGACATGCGCTTCGTCAGATAGCATTGTCTGCTCTGAAGAACTTGTTTCCACTCCAGATTTTTCCATGACCGTGTCGAATGGCTGACGCGCAGGAAGAGTAATTGGATGTACTAAAATTGTTGACAAATTTAACACATAATAAAAAATGATGGCATGATATAATTCACATATAAGATGACTGGCTAACCAGGGTGGCATTGCAAAATTCACATATATGATGCCCGGCTAGACAAGATGGCTTTCCATGATTCACATATACGATAAAGAAACTAAACAGATGGCATTGACACAAAGCATGTCTAAACTAAGCAGATGACATCTTTAATGTATACAGTAAGCAATGCAAGGCACCATATGCATGATATTACCAACATCAGCATGCCAAGTTAGAGCGAAGACCTCATGGGGTAAATAGGAGTGGTCTTCTCCTTCTGAATCCCCCTCAGAATAGTTATCTTCCTCTTGATTACGATCCGAAATGGGTGGAGGGGGGCTGCCTTTGCGCCCACCATGGAACGACGTCTGCATGAAATTTTATTGCCACGCAAGGCTCGTCTCTTTTGCTCTACATGATCAGTTCCATTGTGTATAATAACTGGCATGCATAGGAATAAAACATAGTGAGATTATGTAAGGAGTGCATGCACAAATCCAGAGTGATGGTAGAAAACCGTGGATAGACCCAAAACCAATGATAGTAGGTAGATAATAGCTTAAGTTAAAAAATACAAATAATGGCTCCTTTAATGTTTGTTTGCACCCAACATGAAACTCATAGTAGACACCGGAGATTAACCAGATAGTAGACAGATAGTACTGATTGCTGCCCCAATATGTACCCCACAACCATTTAAAAAATCAAGTTTCAGCATTACTTTGGACCTGACTCGGAGTCTAATAGGTGAACACGACAATAATGTAGCATGTTATCATATTAAGCGACGCATAACGTAAGTAGACACGGAAGAGTGTGACCTCTCTTGCGGACCCGCGTAGTCCTCAAGGTCATCTGCTTAGTTGATGATGGTAATGCAGTTGCCGTGGCTGCTGGCGGCGGGGAAGAAGATCTGAGGCCGCAAAAGACAGTCTGGAGAGCGGATCCCTACTGTGGTGAACCCTTCCGTTGTTGGAGCAGCTGAGCTGGGGTGGAACACAGCGCCGCAGGAGCAGGACAAACCACACAAGGTTTTCTTTGACACATATCTATAACAGAAGTAATTGAGTAAGGGCTTGTTGGAATTTGAGGATTCTAATAATTCAGGGATAGGAAATAGACAAGAATAGGATAGGAAGGCACGTGCAAAATAGAGAATTTAAAAACACATGATTTCTGCCAATCTGGGTGTTTGATTCACAACAATTGGAAGATCACATGATGCAAAAAAGCATGGTGAGATTAAGTCAAACCACAAGAAAATGTACGGTTATAATGCTATTATGCTACTATCTCTTAGTCTTGTGCTTGATGAATAGGAATATGAAAAGGAGGAGAAGTGGAAATTAGAATTCCTACGGTTTTTATTTCAAGGAGACACTAAAGGAACAAATCCTACAGTTTTCCTTTGCTCCATTCCTTTGCACCAAATTCATGAAAAGTAGTACCATAGGAAACTTTCCAATTCCGATGTTTTCATTCACTTTTCCTTTCAAGCACTGGCGATTCTAGTAGGCAGGCTTGAGCAAGGAAAATCCTACACTAAAAAATGTTTTTGTGCTACATCTATTACTTTGGACCCAGGCCACTGCCATACTAGATCAACTCCCAGGCCCATCGACAAATGCACAGCTCAAACGCGCAGAGATAAATAATGATGGCGTTTAAGAGAGTCCATCATGAATAGCTAAGTTGCCTCGTACCTCACTGCTTGTCATATAGTAGGATAAAATAATCGTTTTTCGCGTTACTGCGAGTGCTCAGTGGATAATATATATAACATGTAGAGTAAAAAAGAGATGCAACAAGTGTACAACCTCTTTGGCGAAGCCATGTCGATCTCAGTGTGATTGGGTTGGCCGGTGAGGATGCTCCATCTGACTTGGCTGTCGGAGGAGGGGAAGAAGATCTTAGGCGTCTGGAGATGGAGCCCGAGGTACTACTCCGCTGTGATGGAGGGTTTCGTCGTTGGAGCAGCTCCGGCGAGTTGTACGACGCTGAGGCTGAAGCAGGACAAGAGAGACAACGAACAACGTTAACCTGAGTGGAATTCTAATAGCATCTCCAATACATGACGTAAAATACATAACCACAAAGTGCTAGATGTAAAATACATCAGCCGCTCATCTCTGAACTTAACTGTCGAAACTGAACTTAACTGTTGAAACTGAACTTAACTGTCGAAACTGAATTTTGCTGTCGAAACTGAATTTTGCTGTCGAAACTGAACGCACTAGCAAGGTGAGGCTACACGTCGGTCGACTGACTTTTTCATCTCTGGTTAGTCGATTTTGCGGCTGTTGGATACGAAATCAAGGGCATGCGGTTCATCTTGAACCTCCACCCCCCTGAGCCGCCAGCCACCACCAGCCAAACAGCAGCCCCCCGCCACCCACGGCCGGCGTTGCTTCGCCCCGCCCGCCCCGAAAACACTCCCCACCGCCGGTCCACCGCCGCCCTGGGGATCCCTCTAGGCCCCCCCGTGCCGAGTTTTGTCTCCGGCGATCCCCACGCCACCGCCCCGCCAACGCCCCGCCACCGCCGGCGACCACCGCCCCCATCCTGAACCCTAAGATAGATAGTGGGGTACCTCTCCGACGAGCCCCCCTCCCCGATGCGGCTGGTTCTTACTTCACCCCGGCGAGCCCCCCCCCCCCCCCCCCCCCCCCCACCCCATGAAAATCGACGGACCCAAAAGTCGATTCAGTCGACTGAAGTGTAGCTAAATCGGAGCAGCATCGCAAGCAAGAGCAAGATCGGGAGTAGCAACGTGAGCAAGAGCAATAGCAAGAGCAGATTAGGCAGGGGACCGAGAGCAAGAGTAGGGCAGCAGCGCGAGCGAGAGCTAAAGCAGCAGCAGCTCCTACTGATGTGGACGTCGCCGCCGAGGGAGCGACGCCGTGGAGGAAGTGGCCGGCGACGCCGTCGTGGATGGAGCCACGCCGTGTCGGCTCGGTACCGAGCGCTGGCAGCACCGTGAGATCGAATCAAGAAGAAAATGCGGCAATTAGTGTACAACGTCTTTGGTGGCGCCGATTAGGCCGCAGCTTCATCTGAGGAAACAGTGATGATGATCCTCTTCCGGTGGTGCAGGTGAAGACGGCTGTGTGGGAATGGAGGTGGCACAAAAGACGAGGGGAACATCGGGGCAGCTCCTTGGAGGTGGAGGACGGGGTGGCTGAACCGACGGGACGATGAGATCGACGACGGATCCTCGTCCGGTACGGTGGATGAGGGACGTCGAGGTGTTGCTGTGGACGACGTCTTCGAGGAAGAGGCTCCGGCTGGGTGGCGGATGGAGCAGGGTGTGGGGTTTCGTCACGAGTTTTCGCGGCCTCGGTGTACGAATGGGTGGGCAAATGGGATGGCGGTGGGGAACCATGGCTTAGAGACGCGCTTGTCCGAAATGTGGGGTAAGTTACGAAAGTACCCCCACCGATTTGAGGCGGTTCTTTCAGTTCAGGGGTACCACGGGCATTTCGCGTGTCGGGATTTCACAGGAGGTGGGAGTTTTCGCGCGCGTTGTAATTTCGGAATAGCAAGGCGCGGGTTGAGATGGAGGGAGTTGTCGGAGCACAACGAGACAAAGATATATCTTAAATATTTCAGGCTAACAAGGCGCGGGTTGAGGAGGCGGGAGTTTCGCAGCACGATAGATAGAGATTCTAACTTGAATTTTCGGCATAACAAGGGCGTCTTGAAATTTCGGAAGAACAAGCTTAACGTGTAACAAAAAAAGACAATTTGCACCTCAACACGCACAACACACACACACACAAACACCATTTAGACTAGAGTAAGGTACACGTGCATTGCACACGTGAGATTTGGCAACCAAATTATGAATAAATACCACATTATAGCATGCAAGCTTTGAGTCATATATGCATGATGTAGATGTTCGTTTAATTCTTATAGTTCATTTCATTCAAAATCATCTAGTTTTTATAAGAAAGCTAATCTATTTTAAGATTCATGGATTTGTGCGTCGTAAGACATAAATAAAAACAAATAATGGTAAATCATGTAGAAAAACATTTGGGCAATTCGGATACGGAAGATTCTAGAACAAATAAGAAGTGCTTGTGTTTTGATGTTTGTGCATGATGCTTAAGTTCAACCATGGAGTCTTCTAGATTATACATGTGGCGAAATCTACTGGAATCTAGATCATATCCAATGGCTAGTAGTGCTCAAATTTGCCATCTCTGGACCATGGGATTCGCCTCATCCAACGACCATCTTTCAAAGTTAAAGTTACCCGCACACAATATAAAAAATATATAATATGTAATATTTATATAGGGGTATATATATATAGATATGTGATGCAAAAGCCGCCCATCATCTCCAATTAGAATAGTGTGTCCATGCACGGATGCAACGTGGCCAAATGATGTCTGCCATATTCAAATCAGTCTGACCTTGTTCAATGTGTATACATTACAACATTCTCATTTCCAAACCACCCCACGCAGATCTCCGTTATATTCATGCATGCATGGGTTTCAAACATCAAGATCTCTTATTCAAATATTTGAATTCAACTTTACATTTATTATGACCTCACCTATTCTTTTACACCCACACAGTAGTCTTCTCTTTATAATTGTACCACTAACTTTCTCTCGTGCATGCATGCACACACACTACCAGTCGGCATTATCCATCGCACGCATGCAATCTTTTTCTTCAGGTCGGTCTCCCATGAAGGCACACACCCACACACATCCCCCTCTCCATCATATCGGGCATTCTTTATCTCTCACGCGTGCATGCGCACGATTGATGTTCCTCTATGTATGTGTGTATATAGCTAGGTCTTTCATAGTTTTCCACACAAACCGATCAATCGATATATCCAGTGAGGTCTCACCCTCTTTACCACGTCCACATCGATCAATCTATACCTCTCTATATGGGATTAACATATATAGCTAATACACCCACATTAATTATATATCCAACGTCCCCCCCTCATCATCCATGCCTTCCGCTTCATCTCTGAGACGCGTGCACAATGGCGAAGACAGGGGGCAGTAAGGGCCCTGCCCCCTCCCCCCCTAACATCAGTATATATCGAGGCTAATATGAATGTGATCATTAGACAATTGCTGCTAAAAATGGTTTAAGTTCATGAATTGACCCTCCTCGTATAGGATTAGCAATGCTTGGGCCCCTAGCTCATTTATTTTTCATGGCTCCGCCACTGCGTGCAACAGCGCACGTGTTCGCCCCCTCTCTCTAAATATCGATCTCGCACTTGTGCATTCCTTCATAGTCTCCCTCCACTCGGCCCCTCACACCATCTTCTAGCCCCCCACCGGATTTTTCCACATGTACAATCTAGCAGACTGCATGGTTGAACTTAAGCATAATGCACAAACCTCAAAACAACATTGGTTCTCTTTTGTTCTAGAATCTTCCGTATCATAACTGCCCAAACTTTTTTTCTAGTTGAATTGCCATTATTTGTTTTTACTTTATGCTTTACAACACACAATTCCATGAATCATAAAATAGATTAAGGGCTTCTTTGATTCAAAGGATTCTCAAAGGAATTTTGGAGGATTCTAATCATTAGGAATTTTTCCTATCTTGGTTGTTTGATTCGTAGAATTGTAAACCATAGGAATTTTTCCATATGATTCATTTGCACTAGATTTCATAGGAAACATCCCATCCACTCAAACCTCTTTGAAATAATTCTGCGTTTTTTCTATGCAGAATCAAACACTCGTACAATCATGTAGGATTCAAGACGACATTCCACTATAATCCCATGTTTTTCCTATTCCCGGGTTCTTAGCTTTTTTTATAAAAACTAATTGATTTTGAATGAGATGAACTATAAGAATTAAACGAAGGGCTACATCAGGCATATATGACTCAGAGCTTACATGCTATCATGTGGTATTTATTCATAATTTGGTTGCAAAATCTGATGCGTGCAATGCACGTGTACCTTACTAGTACTTCGAGTATGTGCAAAACACGTAAATTAGAATACCAATGGCACGCTACACAGTGTCTCTCTTACAGTTCATGAAGCCATGTGGCACATGTGGAGGCGTTGTCGTGACCTCCTTGCGTGGATTGATCACAGTGACATGCTGCTGGTTCCAGAAGAATGTACTCGTCCTCCCTGAGCCATACTAGCGGTACATGCACGAAGCGAAGATGTGCACGCACGCCACGCACGCACTCATTCCCTCGCACACACACGCGGGTACACGGGCAGACGCAATTTCGTACCAAGATCCACCCCATGTGTTAATTTGACGCGTGTAAAGTTGTTCACTTCATTGATGGTCAACTAATACAGCGCATGCAAATTGAGGGGACGTGAGGGCGGAAGAAAGATATTATTACTCCACTGCGCGCATGCGAGTAGTTAAATCGTGGGTTGCTAGTAGTACTTCCATTGGTCTCCTTCGTATTTTGTGCCAATTTTGACAGTAACATAATATTTACGCATTTGAGCAGTGTAGTACTTGAAATTTATGTTCCGCTATCCTCGAAACCAAAACCATCAATTAATCTTTACCTTGTTCTCATCACATTCGAAAGCCTGCTCACACCTACTAGTACGTACCAAACCTGAATGTGTTCCCACTATGCAGGTATTAGTACTAGTGCTAGTACTTAGGTTATAAAAAGGGGAACTACCTAACCGAAAATTACTCTATGTTTCCTCGTCATAAGTGCTTCTTCTTCGTCCGTCGTTGCCATGGCCGGTGAGCAGAGCTCTAGGTCGAGAACTACTCGTAACAAGGGAGCGGCAACCAAGGCTGCGGAAAAAAAGAGAGGGCTCGCCGCCACGTAGAGACCTCGAAAGATCTCTCACGGGCAGGCGATGGCTCCCAGGAGTGCCCTAGCTGCGGAGGCGAACATGCCGAGCCGGCGGAGCTGGAGTCGTTATCCCTTGACGGCATGCCCGATCAGCTCAATAAGCACCTCAATAAGCAGAAGGAGTTCATCCAAGGCTTGATGGAGTTGCTGAAGGAGAGGCTCGATGACATGCCCGTTGAGCTCAATCAGCAGGGGGAGTTGACCACCGGCTTGGTGATGATGCTGAAGAAGAGCATTGTCTCGAAGAAGAAGGCGACCGGCGAAATCCTGCGACTTCAGGAGGACAAGGCGAAGCTCTGCCACGAGATCGACCTGTTGAAGGAGAAGAACGCCGGCTGGAAGAAGCTGCATGAGAATAGTAGTTCCCCGATGAAGATGCTGCAGGCCCTCGTCATGGAACAGAAGGGGGAGTTGGCGAAGCTCCGCATCGAGCACCCGACTGCTGTCAAGGTACGTAATGGGGCCATGGAATAGATGATGAAGGCTCGCGTCGAGAAATCCCGCGTCATGGACAGAATGAAGAAGATGGCGGAGGAGACGCGCAAGGAGATGGAGGTCGTGGAGGCGATGAAGAAGCAGTTACGACTCCGCGGTGAATTAGATCGTTTGGGTGATAATCTTCCTTCTTCTTTTGCTCCTGTGTTTCATCTTTTGCTTCGGGTGTTTCGCCGCACGTGTCATGTTCTCTGCGAGGCATGAATAGAACAATGGTTTTTTTTAGGGAATGAATAGAACAATCCTAACAATGAAATGACTAGCAAATTAGATCATTTTTATCGCCATATGGCACTGGGCTGCCATGTGTCGTGCTCCTCCGTCGCAGTACTACTCCAGTGGAAAACTTGAGTATACCGCATGATTCTTTGCTCCTCCTCGATCAGGTCGTCGGCGCATTTATACGAGCAGTCAAATCATAAGGCCCCGCCTTCCAGTAGTAATGAGCCGTCAAATCACAAAGGCCCTCGCCTCTCGTGAAACCGACCAAGCTAGACTGCCCCGCCCTCTAGCCTTTAAAAATGTATACTTTTGTACAGTAGTAGTATCGATGGATTGCGCCATGGAGCAAAAATTGAAACTAAAAAAAGGTGGTACATATAGAGAGTGCTCGTCGCCAAATTATGCATATAGTACTATTAAAAAGGCTAGTCACAATAATGGTGTCCAGCACAACCCACCCCTCAAATAAAACTAAGAGGGTGCTCGGATACGTTTTAGTCCCATGACTAAAAGTAGTGGGACTAAAACATGCTAGCCTCACCCATGCTTGGATCCAAATACTAAAAAGTCTAAAATCAAGTTAATGAGCATTTACTATCCTCCAAACCCTCCAATCCAGAACTCACATGTGTTAAATGAGAGGAGTTAAATTTGTAGAGAGAGGACTAATCCACATTTTAGTAGGGGTACCCCTGACTAAAAAATTTTAGTCTCAAGACTAGTTTTAGCCCCTCTTTAGTCAGGGGTGCTTGGAACTTTAGCCTCTTAAAGAGACTATTTTTAGTCAGACTAAAATAAGTCCCTTGGATCCAAGCATCCTGGAATTCTTTGACAAAACTAAGCACCCTGAAATTCTTTGACAACTAAACTGCTGGCTATATGATGTTGGCCATATATATTGTACGTACATAATATGAAGAAACGAGTGGTAGTACTATACCAACTAAAAGATGAAATGTAAGAAATACTAGTATGTATGTATTGAAGAGTTAAAGTAACAAGAAGAAACATAACATAGTTCTGCTGGGGGCTCAGCACAACACACCCCTCAAATTAAATGAAGCACACCTGAAATTAAACTTTGCAACTATTCCGGTAGACACTGCATTAGAACCACCATGAGCAATGACACTGCCACCTTACTCGGAGTCCTCGTCCACGTCCTCGACTTCGTCCTTGTCCCTCTTCCTCTTGGCCGATACTTCTTTGCTTGAACCGCACACTTGGCTGTTGCTCTTCATCCAACCCTTGTAGATATTGAAGCAAAGGTAGCCATCCATTGCAGCGTAGTGGATGTGGTCTATATCTAGTACATACCGCTGCCATGCATGACGATGAAACGTGTATGGAGGTTTCTCCAGTTTACCGTACGAAGGATGAACTAGGGCTCCTGCCAGGGTCAGCATTAAAGACTGACGAGAGGACACCAGCCGATTCTTCTGGAGGTCGAAGGTGTTGCCTACAACGAGGCCTATCCGAGGCATGATTTCTTTGTTGTTACCAAAGTCTACAGTAATGAATTTGACTAGGTTGCTCTGGAGGAAGTCCATAAAATCCTGGCACTTAACGTCGGCATGGCATATGTGGTAGACCAAGCATAAGTCATGCACGCAAACCTGGATCACGGCGGGCTTCTTCCTCTCTTCGTCCTTTAGATCCTTCTCTGGTCCCAGGACCATGGTGTACTCAACATCTAGCCCAGCGACCCACTCATCATCTGAGTCTTCGAACATGCGTCTGAAGCGAGAAAGGCATCCTTTCACCGTCGCGGAAGAACGGGTGTAGATGACGTCGAACTCATCGCTGGTGATGGTTCTAACCTTGTACTCACCGCCGATCATGGAGATTTGGGATGCCATGGATTTGGGAGGAGGGTTAGGATTAGTGGACTGCCGTAATGTGAATGGACGGGACGAGTAGGAGCGAACCACCGTAGTATTGAAGGACGTGCGGAGACGAGTAGGAGCAAACTGCCTGCGTGCGAACGACAGGGTAGTGGCTTTCCATTCTCCCATGATCATGGGGCCCCACTTGTTCAGCAGTAACTCGCTGTCAAATCACACAGCCCTACGTTTGCAGCAGCCTACTCCCTCGTCTTCTCGCGTCTCTATCGAACCGACTAGGCAGAACTGCCCCGCCGCCTCCAGCGCAGGAAAAGCCCCGCCCTCGACTTTTAAATAGTATACAGTATACTAATTTTGTATCCATGGATTGCGCCCGCGCCATGGAGCAAAGCGTCTAGAAAACGGCGGTACACATGTACGGAGTATACAGAACGCCCGTCGCGTTCGTGTCGCACCCTAGACGGTCGGTCTGGCATGCTGCTCTCCGAATGGAACGCACGTCATATGGCATTTGCACACACATGTGGGACGGAAATTGAGAACCGACCATAGGCACAGTCCCCGGCTCTGCAAGTCGGGTGACTTAATAGAAGAGGGAGACAAGCGATAGTACTAGAGAAGTGTTGTACTACGTTGGTGCCTGGACGATCCCTGCAAGACACGGAAGATCAGTTCGTCCATGCATGTGACCAGACTCCAGCAGACACGCCTGGATTGGCTATTGTCTACATATCGTGCAGGCTGTGTTGTACATGGCTGTAGTTGTGGTGAGAAATCTAAAAAAAGGTTTCTTACCATCTTGCGAAATTAGGTGTCATGTGCTTCGGATCACTGCGAGGGTTAAATAGCGACAACTGAGTTGGGCTAGTCATTGGGGGCACATGCACGAACAGTGACTACTCGGCTGCCATCTAGGTCAAGCCAGCTATGTTAATTAGGACATCTATCTACAGACCCCTTTTCTACGAGTTTATCTTTAATTTGAGATTTGTGCCTCATCTAGTTTGTCCATCGGGATTCATGTTGTCTCCTTTGGGCAGTGAGGTTATGATTTCTTGTCATGTGGCATTTTTTCGTGTTATATGTTATAATTCGGTGCTTCAGATCAAAATGACAACAACTGCGCCTCCGGGCCACGTGCATGAGGAGGTGGTTTTGCAATGGAGAAGATGAGAAGAGGGAGAGGTGAGACGGTGGTTTTGGAATGGAGATGATGGAGAGGAGAGGAGGTGGTTTTGCAATGGAGAAGATCAAAAGAGGGAGAGGCGAGACGGTGGTTTTGGAATGGAGATGATGGAGAGGAGAGGAGGTGGTTTTGCAATGGAGAAGAGGGAGAGGAGCGTGCGGCAGCTATTTAGGATTGGACGAGAGGGCCGGCACGCTGTGACAGGATCAAAATCAAAATCAATTTACCCTTCAATTAAGAAAGTGACCCCACATTAACTAGTCTCCCTTTTATTCTGGGTCATAATTGACCATGATTTTCGCACATAAAATATATGTTATACATTGCAAAAATAATATAATTTGAAAGTACATTCAGATACGAACCAAACGATACAATTTTTGGTGACATGCATTCACATTTTGCTTGTCAAATACAGTACGTGGTCAAGCTTTGACCCAAAATACGTAAAACAACAAAAAAATACTTCCAAGACCAGCGCCGCTCTTCCGCTCTTCTCCTTTTAAACCACCGCCGCTCCTCTCCTGTGCCGCTCCTCTCCTCTTCCATTTCAAAACCACCGCCCCTCCTCTCCTGTTCTAGTCCAAAACCAGCGTATCTCCTCTCCCGTTCTAATCCAAAACCAGCACTGCTCCTCTCCTCTTCCATTCAAAAACCACCGCCGGCGAGTGAAGGTGCTGTGGAGAAGTAGATCGATGGAGGAGTACAACCGATACGCAAGGATCGCAGAAGGCGACCCTGTGAAGCTAGCTAGGATGTTGGAGATACAGTCTTGGTTTGACAACAAGGACCAACTAGAGGCGACGGCGACATCCATGGCCAAATATCTGCAACAGAGCGAAAAGGCGGCGATACTCCCGGAGGGAGTCATGCCAGAGTACATAGAGCTGCTCCTCCGAGCCATGGAGCAAACAGATTCACCGAATCCGATCGTGACGGAGCGGTGGTAGGAGTATCGATCCTAGATGGAGCATCCACCAGAGATTGAAGGATCGAGCATCTACAGGGTGCCGTTTGTGAGGGTGTCCTGGCAGAGCAGCCGGTGGAGTCTTCATCGACCGAACCCAACTGCAAGAGGAGAAAAGCAGTTGGCCCGATGATGCTTCCCCGCCATCGTCTCCCTCGTTGTTCACATCCTCTCACGGGGCGGCTGTCTGCCGCCGAGGAATAGGAGGGGGCTGCCCCCCAGCCCAATAGTCAGACAGGTTGTGAATTGTCAGGAGGAGCTTAGGGTTGTCAGTATTTTCAGGTTGTGAATTGTGTTTTGTGTTGTGTATTTTGAGAGTAATTTCAGATATGAATGTCTTTTGAATTTCAGATTTGCAGTATTGAGCATATGAAGTATTTTATGAATTCTAGAGATCTACTTTTAGCACTTAAAAAATGTAGTTTCATAGGAGTATAAAAGTGCAGACAATGTGATTCTCAGAGAAGAAACTGCAAGTTTCAGTTACAGATAAGAAACTGCCAGTTCAGTTTCAGATAAGAAACTGCAACTTTCAGAGGCAGAGCATTTATATTAACACGGCCTTTTCAAACAGGGTAAACATCATGTTGGAAGTTTTATTCATGGTCGAAAATGGAACTACCAGCCAGTTAACATCATGCTGATCAACATTCATGCATAGCACATCTTCATATGATGCACAGTCAAAATGCCCACACAATGTCGAGTGTGCGAAACACAGAGAAAATGAGGGACGAAGTTTTGGCAAGTGTTGGACGTGGTTTTGGGCTGCCCCGTCTAGGCTTTCATTTTTAACATGCGCAGCCCATGACCTTGGATGGGAGGTCCATAGGCCTATTTGTATTTTCTTAGGGCCGTCATGTATCGACCGACCTATGGACCTCCCATCCGAGGTTTTATTCTTGGCAGCCCAATTTATGTATTTTTTGAAGAAAACGCAGAGGTCTGTTCTATTTTTCTATATAAGAATAGGAACGCCAGGTCCAACTTATGTTTCCCTTCTAACTATATTATTTATATTTAAATTATTTTATATGTTATTATATATTATTTTTATTGTCATCATCTATTTAACAGATACTTACATATGTAAGAAAACAGTATCCCACATCTTATTAACTTATAAAAATAATTTCTTAACAAATAAATCCTGGATTGTTTTGGCACGAAAATCCTAGTGCTTGTGTACAAAAGTTTGGTAAGATTTAAGGACGAATGTAATAATATCACTTATTATTTAAATATATTATAACAAAATGCTCAGTCCCTTTTTATTTTTTGATAACATTGCTGGCCCAACCCAATATTATAATTAGAATCAGCCCAACAAAATCATGTATTCCGAGAAAGTGCAAATGGCCTGTAATTTTTTAGGAAATAAAATAAATGGGCCGCATGGACGCTACATTATTTGTTCACCCAGCCCAGCTAATGGCTGTAATTCAAAAAAAAGATCAAATTGACTATAAATTCTACCGCACAAAAAAATACTGTAAATTCTGAAAAAATGGGTTGAATACGTGCCACATTTTTGGAGGCTGAAATGTGGGCCAATAGGTCGAAGCCAACGCAAGTCGTTGTCAATTTAGTCAACAAATGATTCTGACATGTTAGCCGTTGGATTTACATCCAACGACCGGCATCCATCTTCAATCTCTCGTCTTCTTCCTCCAGCGCCGCCGGGACCACCTCCCGCCTCCTGTTGCTAACAGCTCTGCTTAGCACAATTCTCTATGAAGCGCTACGCCACCGTTGGCCAGGTCATCCCTCCACCCCTCCACACCTCCTGTTCTTCTCCACCGACTGCTGAACCACACCGCACTAGAACCCGTTAACCCTCATACACCTCTCCGTCTGTGACTCTACTCCCGCGTCTTCCCATCTCCGGCTCATTGCTGTCCGGGGCCTCGCCGTCGTCCACCACCTTGGATGCGCTCGGCGTGGTGTGGTCAACGTGGTCAATGAACGACACCATCGGAAGTATACTATGCGTGGAGAGGCTGACAGTTGGGTCCAAGGCCGCACACAAGGAAATGCCTCCTTATTACGCGCAAAATAATGATTCCTCCACCTGACATCTGGGACCCACCGGAAGGGCCTCTGCATTTCGCAAAAATAACGTGCTCCCCGCTGACATGTCGGACCCACCAGCTATCTTCGCACGCAAGGAAGTGCCGCCTTATTACGCACAAAAAATGAATATTCCCCCTGCCAGCTGGAACCCAGCATAGTGGGAGGCTGACTTGTGGGCCTACCAATTTGACGGGGATGGAGGGCTTTGTCAACTTAGTCAATATGAACGATTCTAGCTCCAATTACCGTACTATGTTCATCCAACAGCCATAGTGCTTCTTCAACCTCTGGTCTTCTTGCTCCAGCCGCCCAAACCAGCGTCGGTCATGCCGCGTGCTCCTGCCTCCCGTGGCCGGCTGTGATGCCGCGGAGGCCTCACCGCCCCTACTACTCCCACCGCTGGCCAGGCCATCCCTCTACTCACCCACACCCCCTGTTATTCTGCGGCGACAGCAGCCTCACACCGCAGCCGAACCAGTGAACCCTCGTACTCCTCTTCGCGTGGGCATCCACTGCTGCGTCTTCCCCGACTCCGGGACGTCCCCTTCCGAGTCCTCGCCGTCGTCCACCGCCGTGGTTCTCTCGGTGCGGCATGGTCAACGTGGTCAAGGAACGACTTCCATCGGAGGTGGACTATACGTGGAGAGGCTGACAGCTGGGTCCACGGCTGCAACAAGGAAGTGCCTCCTTATTACGCACAAAATAATGATTCCTCTACCTGATAGCGGGGACCCACTGGACGGGCCATCGTATTTCACAAAAAAACGTTTCCCACTGACTGCTAGGACCCACCAGCTACATCTTAGCACGCAAGGAAGTGCGTCCGGGCAAAAAAACGATTCGCCCCCTGACTACTGGGATGCACCAGCTACATCTTTGGACGCAAGAAAGTGCCTGACAGTCGGGACCCACCGGGTCGAAGCGTATGTAGCGTTGTCATTCTAGTCGCGAACGTGTACGTACATATATACTGGTGGATGTAGAGGCGTGGACGTCTCGTAGTAGAGGCGCGTACGTGTCGTAGTAGAGGCGTGCACGTAGCATGTACACGTACGTACAGCGGCCAGGGTGCAAGAAAGAAAATACGGCCACGTATGTGTACATACGGGCGGGGTCTCGAACGCCTACTCGCACATACGTACGGCCAGGGCTCGTGTACATGGTTGGGTCGGAACGGAGAAACAGCGTCGTCGTCGTGTTCATGGGGAGGCAGCAGAATGCGTCATGTTCATTGGGAGGCAACGGAATGTGTCGTGTTCATCGGGAGGCAACGGAATGCGTGGGAGCCAATCGGCAGGGTCAGAACGGAATGCGTGGTCGTGTTCATCGGAAGGGCTTGGACGGAACAGGCGATGGAAAACGAGGCCTGGCGTACCGCGGAAAGGAGGAAACGGCCTTGTGTTCAACCGGCCACATTCAAAACGGGATCCTGTTCATCGGGAGGGGTCTAGCGTACCGCAAAACGGAGGAAACAGACCTCCTACAGTCGAAACAGGGGTCCTGCTGATCGGGAGGGGTGTGGCATACCGCAAAACGGACAAAACGGACCTCCTACGGTCGAAACGGGGGTCGTGTTGATCGGGAGGGGTGTGGCGTACCGCAAAACGGACGAAACGGACCTCCTACGGTCGAAACGGGGGTCCTGTTCATCGGGAGGGGTATGGCATACCGCAAAACGGGACTCCATGGGATACTGTTCATCTCCACCGTTAACCTCCTCTAGCCTCCACGGGCTCCTGTTCATCCAGCCTTCATCGCGCGCTACTCCACCGGCTACTGTTCAACCACCCCTCCACGGGCACCCCTCCATCGTCTACTGTTCATCCAACCCACCACACCATGGGGTCCTGTTCAACCACCCCTCCACGGGCACCCCTCCACCGTCTACTGTTCATCCAGCCCTCCACACCACGGGGTCCTGTTCATTCAGAGGCAACGCCACCGCTCACTGTTCATCCAATCGATCGGCTTCAGTTAGCAGCAGTAGTGAAGGAATCGCTCGATCGGGTTCACTTAATAGCCATCGATCGATCGCTCGAGTTCAGTAACGCGTAGCCTACAGTGCAATCTCTTGGGTTCAGTTAGAGCCCAACGCCTCGCTCGGGTTCAGTTAGAGCCAATGCCTCGCACACACGCACGTACGTGTACGAGAGAAACGCGCATCACTCGGCCCCCGACCTCCCACCGTAACCGGGAACTCCTCGAAATTTTCCTCCCCCTTGCTTCTACCATGTTTTGTTCCGTCATGGACGACCCAAAGAATGTCATGCAGTTGCGTCTCCGGCCCGCCCAGGACGAAAAGCCCATTTTCTGTCATGATTTTTTGTCATAGAAGTAGGAGCCCACCACATCTATGATGATACCGGGTTTTGTCACAATTATCATCATAGAAGTGTCATATGTATGACACAAAAATATTCGTTCGGCCCAAAATGTCACAGATGTGTCTTTTTTTGTAGTGTTAGAACAAAATATGACTCTATATGAATGCCTACGGCGGTGTACCGGGATATGCAATGACTCATGAGTGACATGTATGAAAGAATTATGGATGGTGGCTTTGCCACAAATACGATGTCGACTACATGATCATGCTAAGCAATATGACAATGATGGAGTGTGTCAAAATAAATTGAACGGTGGAAAGTTGCATGACAATATATCTCAGAATGGCTGTGGAAATGCCATAATAGGTAGGTATGGTGGCTGTTTTGAGGAAGGTATATGGTGGGTATATGATACCGGCGAAAGGTGCGCGGTATTAGAGAGGCTAGCAAAGGTGGAAGGGTGAGAAAAGTGCGTATAATCCATGGACTCAACATTAGTCATAAAGAACTCATATACTTATTGAAAAAATCTACAAGTTATCAAAGCAAACTATTACGCGCATGCTCCTAGGGGGATAGATTGGTAGGAAAAGACCATCGCTCGTCCCTAACCGCCACTAATAAGGAAGACAACCAAAAAATAAATCATGCTTCGACTTCATCACATAACGGTTCACCATACTGCATGCTACGGGAATCACAAACTTTAACACTAGTATTCTTCAAATTCACAACTACTCAACTAGCACAACTTTAATATCACCATCTTCATATCTCAAAACAATTATCAACCATCGAACTTCTCATAGTATTCAACACACTCATAAGAAAGTTTTATTATCAATATTTTATACCAAGCATATTAGGATTTTAAGCAAATTACCATACTATTTAAGACTCTCAAAATGATCTAAGTGAAGCATGAGAGATCAATAGTTTCTATAAAACAAATCGACCACCGTGCTCTAAAAGATATATGTGAAGTACTAGAGTAAAACTACATAACTCAAAAGATATAAGCGAAGCACATAGAGTATTCTAACAAATTCCAAATCATGTATGGCTCTCTCAAAAGGTGTGTGCAGGAAGGATGATTGTGGTAAACTAAAAAGTAAAGACCCAAATCATACAAGACGCTCCAAGCAAAACACATATCATGTGGCGAATAAAAATATAGCTCCAAGTAAAGTTACCGATAGAAGTAGACGAAAGAGGGGATGCCTTCCGGGGCATCCCCAAGCTTTGGATTTTAGGTGTCCTTAGATTATATTGGGGGTGCCATGGGCATCCCCAAGCTTAGGCTCTTGCCACTCCTTGTTCCATAATCCATCAAATCTTTACCCAAAACTTGAAAACTTCACAACACAAAACTTAAAGTAGAAAATCTCGTGAGCTCCGTTAGCGAAAGAAAACAAAAAACCACTTCAAGGTACTGTAATGAACTCATTATTTATTTATATTGGTGTTATACCTACTGTATTCCAACTTCTATATGGTTTATAAACTATTTTACTAGCCATAGATTCATCAAAATAAGCAAACAACACACGAAAAACAGAATCTGTCAAAAACAGAATAGTCTGTAGTAATCTGTAGCTACCGCAAGATCTGGAACCCCAAAAATTCTAAAATAAATTTCTGGACGTGAGGAATTTATCTATTAATAATCTGATAAAATAATTAACTAAATATCACTTTCCAAATAAAAATGGCAGTAGTTCTCGTGAGCGCTAAAGTTTCTGTTTTTGTACAACAAGTGTAACAAGACTTTTCCCAAGTCTTCCGAACGGTTCTACTTGGCACAAACACTAATTAAACACAAAAAACACAACCAAAACAGAGGCTAGATAAATTATTTATTACTAAACAGGAGCAGAAAGTAAGGAACAAAAATAAAATTGGGTTGCCTCCCAACAAGCGTTATCGTTTAACGCCCCTAGCTAGGCATATAGATCTAGGTATTGCCATCTTTGGTAGGCAATCCATAAGTGGCTCTCATAATAGATTCATAAGGTAATTTAATTTTATTTCTTGGAAAGTGTTCCATGCCTTTCCTTAATGGAAATTGGAATCTAATATTTCCTTCCTTCATATCAATAATTGCACCAATCGTTCTAAGGAAAGGTCTACCAAGAATAATAGGACATGAAGGATTGCAATCAATGTCAAGAACAATAAAATCTACGGGCACATAATTTCTATTTGCAACAATAAGAACATCATTAATTCTTCCCATAGGTTTCTTAATAGTTGAATCCGCAAGGTGCAAGTTTAAAGAGCAATCATCAAAATCACGGAAACCTAACAAATCACACAAAGTCTTTGGAATCGTGGAAACACTAGCACCCAAATCACTTAAAGAATATCATTCATGAACTTTAATTTTAATTTTAATAGTTGGTTCCCACTCATCATAAAGCTTTCTAGGGATAGAAACTTCCAATTCAAGTTTTTCTTCATAAGATTGCATCAAGGCATCAACGATATGTTTAGTAAACGCTTTATTTTGACTATAAGCATGAGGAGAATTTAGTACGGATTGTAACAAGGAAATACAATCAATCAAAGAGCAATTTTCATAGTTAAATTCCGTGAAATCCATAATAGTGCGTTTAGCAACATCTAGGGTTTTAATTTCTTCAGTTCCACTTTTATCAATTTTAGCATCAAGATAAAAAAATCCTGAATTCTTGGAACGCCTTCTAGGTAAAGGTGGATCATATTCAGTCCCATCATTATCAAGATTCAAACATGCCTGGAGAAACAGATTGGAAAAACAGTAGAAGCTTACGTTGATGACGTTGTCATCAAAACCGGGCACGTGGAAACACTAACAGATGACTTACGTCTTACCTTCGACAACCTCAGGGCGTATGACATCAAGCTCAACCCGGAAAGGTGTGTCTTTGGCATCCCCGCTGGAAAACTGCTGGCTTCATCATCTCCAATAGGGCAACCGAAGCAAACCCAGCAAAAATCCGAGCTTTGTCACAATTGGCTAAGCCAACAGACCTTAAACAAGTTCAAAAACTTGCAGGTTGCGTGGCAGCTCTAAGCCACTTTATCTCCAGATTGGGAGAAAAGGCACTGCACTCTATCGCCTTCTACGGCGAACCGACCACTTCGAGTGGACGGACGCGGCAACAACCGGACTGGAAGAAATAAAAACCCTTCTTGCGAGCAATCCAATCCTGGCCACACCAAACGTCGACGAACCGATGTTATTATACATATCGGCAACACATCAGGTGGTGAGCTCCGTACTCGTCGTTGAACAAGAACAGGACGGACATAAATTCCCACTTCAGAAGGTAGTATACTACGTGTCTACTATCCTTACACCATGCAAATACCGGTCACCTCATTATCAAAAAATAGCATACGCGGTCTTCATGGCATCCCGAAAGCAACGTCTCTACTT
This sequence comes from Triticum urartu, assembly GCF_003073215.2. Taxonomy (NCBI): domain Eukaryota; kingdom Viridiplantae; phylum Streptophyta; class Magnoliopsida; order Poales; family Poaceae; genus Triticum; species Triticum urartu. Next base: position 282,227,454 of record NC_053028.1, read on the forward strand.
CCAGGAGTGTTCGATCACGGTGGCCTCTGAAGTACCACTCAACGACATTATAAACAACCGCGATGCTACGGGCCGGATTGCCAAATGGGCCATTGAGCTCTTGCCATTTGACATTACATACAAACCACGTCGAGCTATCAAATCCCAAGTTCTGGCCGACTTCATCGCCGAATGGACAGAGGCCGAACTCCCTAAAGAGTACGGCACATACTCCAATTGGGTCATGCACTTTGACGGCTCCAAAATGCTGGCACGGTTAGGAGCGGGTGTCATTTTAACGTCCCCCACCGGAGACATCATCTAGTATGTTCTCGAAATACTATACACAGACTCCAATAACGCAGCCAAATACGAGGCCTTATTGCATGGTCTCCGGATGGCTGTCTCCATGGGCATACAACGCCTAGAAGTGCGCGGGGACTCAAACCTTGCAATATCTCAAATAAATGGAGATTTTGACGCTAAAGACCCGAAGATGGCAGCGTAGCGCAATGCAGTCATAAAATTGCCGGCCCGGTTCAAGGGGCTCGAGTTCCATCATGTGGCTCGAGAAAGTAATCAAGCGACGGATGTTCTTGCTCGTATTGGCGCTAAGCGTGACCCCGTCCCACCTAATATCTTCCTGGAAAGGCTCTTCAAGCCATCCGTGGTGTGGCAGGGGAAAACGGCAACACTAGTCCGGACCCAAACATAAGCCAAGATCACGGAAACATCGATATAACACCATCGGCGCTTCTCATCATGGCAGTCATTGCCCCATGGAACGAACCCTTCCTGGCCTACCTTAATAGGAAGGAGCTTCCTGAGGACCAGAATGAGGCCCGCTGCATTGTCCGGCGTTCGAAGGCCTACAAGGTTCATGATGGAGAGCTCTACAAGAAAAGCGCCACCGGAGTCCTTCAACGATGTATATCCGAGGAAGAGGGGCGGCAACTCTTAGCTGAAATTCACGCCAGACTCGGCGGTCACCACGCCGCAGCTCAGGCCCTTGTTAGCAAGGCCTTCCGTACATGGTTTTATTGGCCGACGGCCCAAGCGGATGCACAGGACCTTGTCCAACATTGCGTCGGATGCCAACTCTTTGCCAATCAAAGCCATATGCCCCCCACTGCCCTACAAACAATCCCCATCACTTGGCCTTTCGTGGTCTGGGGACTCGACATGGTTGGACCCCTTAAAGGGGGAAGCCATAAGAAAAAATATCTGATTGTTATGGTGGACAAATTCCCTAAGTGGATAGAGGCAAAACCGGTCAAAACGGCTGAGTCCGGTCCGGTGATAGACTTCATATCCGATGTTGTGCACTGCTACCTCTTGAGCATTGCGTTGGTTTTCCCAGAAGAGGAAGGGATGATGCAGCAAAGTAGCGTAAGTATTTCCCTCAGTTTTTGAGAACCAAGGTATCAATCCAGTAGGAGGCTACGCGCGAGTCCCTCGTACCTGCACAAAACAAATAAATCCTCGCAACCAACGCGAGTAGGGGTTGTCAATCCCAACACGGCCACTTATGAGACTGAGATCTGATAGATATGATAAGGTACTATTTTTGGTATTTTTGTGATAAAGATGCAAAGTAAAATAAAGGCAAAGTAAAAAGCAAAGGAAATAACTAAGTAGTAGGAGTTTAATATGATAAAGATAGACCCGGGGGCCATAGGTTTCACTAGTGGCTTCTCTCGAGAGCATAAGTATTCTGTGGTGGGTGAACAAATTACTGTTGAGCAATTGACAGAATTGAGCATAGTTATGAGAATATCTAGGTATGATCATGTATATAGGCATCACGTCCGAGACAACTAGACTGACTCCTGCCTGCATCTACTACTATTACTCCACTCATCGACCGCTATCCAGCATGCATCTAGAGTATTAAGTTAAAAACAGAGTAACACCTTAAGCAAGATGACATGATGTAGAGGGATAAACTCATGCAATATGATGAAATCCCCATCTTGTTATCCTCGATGGCAACAATACAATACGTGCCTTGCTCCCCTACTGTCATTGGGAAAGGACACCGCAAGATTGAACCCAAAGCTAAGCACTTCTCCCATTGCAAGAAAGATCAATCTAGTAGGCCAAACCAAACTGATAATTTGAAGAGACTTGCAAAGATAACCAATCGTACATAAAAGAATTCAGAAGATTCAAATATTGTTCATAGATAGACTTGATCATAAAACCACAATTCATCGGTCTCAACAAACACACCGCAAAAAGAAGATTACCTCAAATAGTTCTCCACAAGAGAGGGGGAGAACATTGTATTGAGATCCAAAAAGAGAGAAGAAGCCATCTAGCTAATAACTATGGACCCGTAGGTCTGAGGTAAACTACTGACACTTCATTGGAGGGGCTATGGTGTTGATGTAGAAGCCCTCCGTGATCGATGCCCCCTCCGGCGGAGCTCCGAAACAGGCCCCAAGATGGGATCTCATGGATACAGAAAGTTGCGGCGGTGGAATTAGGTTTTTGGCTCCGTATCTGATTGTTTGGGGGTACGTAGGTATATATAGGAGGAAGGAGTATGTCGGTGGAGCAACAGGGGGCCCACGAGGGTGGAGGGCGCGCCTGGGGGGGTAGGCGTGTCCCCTACCTCGTGGCCTCCTCTTTTGTGTATTGACGTAGGGTCCAAGTCTCCCGGGTGTTGTTTGTTGAGAAAATCACGTTCATGAAGGTTTCTTTCCATTTGGACTCCGTTTGATATTCCTTTTCTTCGAAACCCTAAAACAGGCAAAAAACAACAATTCTGGGCCGGGCCTCCGGTTAATAGGTTAGTCCCAAAAATAATATAAAAGTGGATAATAAAGCCCAATAATGTCCAAAACAATAGATAATATAGCATGGAGCAATCAAAAATTATATATACGTTGGAGACGTATCATGCACAGTTATGGTGTCCCACACAGCATCATCACTGACAACGGCTCCAATTTCACAGCCGACGAGGTAAAACCTGGTGTACTACTCTGGGTATCAAACTCGCTTACGCCTTCGTCTACCAGCACAAACCAACGGTCAAGTAGAACGCGCCAACGGTCTTATTATGAGCGGCATCATGCCTAGACTAGTGCGGTCTTTGAAAGAATCATACAAACACTGGGTTGAGGAGCTCGACTCCGTACTCTGGGGGCTGCGGACCACGCCCAACCGTACAGCCGGCTACACACCTTTCTTCATGGTGTATGGTGCAGAGGTCGTATTGCCCTGCGATATTATTCACGACTCACCTAGAGTGTGTATGTACGAAGAGAGAGAAGTCGAGCTCGATCGGCAGGACAGCCTAGATGCCCTGGAGGAGGAACGTGATGTCGCAAAAGCTCGTTCAGCAGTATACCAACAGCAGGCTCAAAGATATCAAAGCAGAGAAGTACGGGCCAAGACTTGCAACGTCGGCGAACTCATTCTACGCCTCCTAGAGAAGAAAAAGGACAAACTCAAGCCCAAATGGGAGGGTCCCTTCATAATTGACGAAGTTCTCACCGGAGGAGCGTACCGTCTTCGCGATGCATCAGACAATCGCCTCGAACTGAAACCCTGGAACGCGGCCAGACTCCGGAGATTCTACGCCTAGCACTAAACTCATTGTTCGTCTCCTCCTCCCCTGTAGTTTCCATTATTTTTTCTCTCTTTTCCGATTACTTTCTTTTTCTCTCTTTAAAAGCTTTAAGTACGGCTAGACTGCACACCATTGGCACATACACATTTAAACATGTACGCCACTTGTACCTGGGGGCTTCTCGGACAGAAGCTCTTGTCATTCCTTGAGCATCAAGCTCCTCACATATGAGTTTCTCCATATGTACCTTTTCTTCGCCACTATATGCATCGATATGACTTAAGTTTTGGCAAAGCTAGGTTGCCTGGCTCCTGTGCTTATGCCCTACGTTCCCGTTAGTTCGGCTAGGGAATAAAGGCAGCACCTTTGTGATTGTTACTGCCGGGTCATCTGGATGTGTACCTCAGACTGGGTGAAGCCGAAAGCTAGCGTTCTTAAGGGAATATTCGCTCGGCGAATTAAAGATGTTTTTAAGCTCACTCTATCATGCACCCCCAGAAGTTATACAAACCGTGGTGCTCACATCACAACTTGGACATGCACATTAAATGCATGCACACCCAGGGAAAGGAACCCTTAACGAAACTATTCTCTCTGGAAGATGTTTCTTACGATATCAATGTAATATAACATAGCTAGCCAGATACAACTTGTCTCTTCAAGAAATTATGACCCCTACGCCTAGTTTTCCAGGCATACCCCGGCCTATTCGGCTGCGATAGTATTCAGAAACACTCCGCACCTTCGGGATCGGAGGCTGAAGCAAAAAGGTTTGCCATGACAAATGATATACAATTCAGATAGATGAGGAAAGTACACAGTCACTTGGACTCGAAAACCTCCTCCTCTACACCTTCCAACAAGCAGTCCAACTTACAATCCTGTTGGGAATATTTGGCGGCCACCTCTACTTGGTCATATACTGAACTAACGGGAATTTCTTCCCCATCCGACCCTACCGCTTCGACTCAAGCCATGTGATTAGTATCCAACTTGGTATGTCGCGTCTTCACCATGCCCCAGGCCTCTCGCGCACCCTCTCAGCATGCCCATATCTTCCAAAGCCGGATACGCCGCCGCGCTCCCTTGAACAGCTCTACCAGCTACTCCATGCTTCCTGGAAGGGGGTCGGATGGCCATAAAGCCTTGGCTACACTCTGCATCGCTTGCCGAGCTTGCTCGTGCAACTGTGACAGCCCTTGCAGAAGATCACTCGATGATCCAGACACCTCCTCTTCAGGGTGGTTAGTCAAAACACCTGCAATCACAGCTACATTAGCTACCGTTACCTCCAAAACTGTTATAAAACAAAAGTAGCTACATACTGAATATGCCGCCTCGCAGCTTCTTGTTCTCCTTCACAGAGTCAGCTAGCTGAGCTCGCACACTTTCAGTTCTTCTCCCAGTTTGGAGTTCGAATCCTGGAGTTTCTTTTTCTCCTGGACGACTTTTGTCAATACACGCTCGCCTGCTGCTAGTAGCTTTTTGGCTCTGCGTTCTTCGCTTCGAGCGGCGTCTAGCTGCTCTTGTACTTGGTCTAACGGCCGAACACAAATATTAGCACCCAGATTCGCACTATTGGTCTATCATTATGAATTTTCGATAGAAGGAAACTTTACCGGGAGACGCCTTATATTTCTCCAGTTCGGCATTAGCAGCAAGCAGCCGGCGCTGACACTTTTCCAGCTCCTGAGCTAGCTGGGTGTTCTTCTCCGTAAGCACCTGGTCATACAATGATCCTTAAATCAGTTGTTTCAACTCCTTTAAGTCTCGGGGGCTACTGGCATATGGTTATCATAGTCAGACAAAATAAATTTACCTGCACATGTTTCATTTGTTGCTTTGTGGCCCCGATAATCCCATCTCGAGCAGCTCGGATGTATGCATCTGCCGAGTTGAAGGCGTTAAAAGACTCTTCTGAAAAGCTAGGGTCTTGTAAAATGGCCCGGCAGCGCCGATGATTCATCGCACTTTCCACTTCCGAGTTGTTGACGGATACATCATCCGAGTCCTTGGCCGGAGGACAGTCTGGCTTCGCCTCCGTATCGGCCCCCGTCTTCATGGCAGGATTTGAATCCTAGATGCGGGAAGTACGGCCGCTTGAGCCTCTGGATACGGTCCGACGCGTTTTTCTCTTGACACATGAATAACAGGAGGGCCATGGTTGGACGTGACTGCTTAGGTGCAGGTTGGCGAATTCATACCTCTTTGACGAGGGCACGGCCGTATCTTCGTTCGCTTTCCTCTTGGAAGGCTCGCCCGGAGTGGGGGATGCTCTCTTGGGAGGTACCCCTGGAGTAGTACGGTGCGCGAACCCTTCCCCTTTTGAGCAAAAGACAGTGTGGTGGGTAAGAAGGAAGGAGAGATCTCTTTTGAATAAGGTGTGTTCGGATCACTTACGTGTGAAGCCGGGAGAAGACCGGGGTAATCGGCGATGATGGCCACTTCTGTGCCATCGTAGCTCATCTGGTAAAACACCCCTTCCGCAAACACCACAAATATATCTGGATCCTCTTCGAACCCGGGATCGAGCTCCCGGTTGTGGTCTTCTGCCTGTGGAGTGGGACTATAAAATCCCTCGGTGACCTTTCGCCAGTGCTGTCATAAGCAAACAAGCTAGAAGTTTATCAAAGGCAATTCGGAGATGGAAGAAGTAAAAAAAGGAGGGGTCGGACCTTACCCAGCTGGGAGGGTTATACATAGAGTACCCGTCTCTAGATTTTACGTGGAGAAATTCCTTTTCCTCCCCCTCGACAGTTCGGCTAATATCTGTATTGGAGTGGCTGAACCCCTCGCGCTATGGAAATCACCATAACCTCGATTATTGTGAGTCCGGACTGGGTGAGCTCTTTTATCCTGCTCATCAGCTGACGAACCTCCATGCCGTCTTCCTCTTCAAGACTCCGGGGACGCCAATTGTGGCGTTTCTTCAGCGGGACGCGTGCGAATTCAGGAAGACCCTTTCGAATCGTGTCAGGAAGCACAACGTCCTCTATATAAAACCATTCAGAGGGGCATTCATTAGGTGCCTTCCTTGGTGTGCCGGATGGATATCCGGTATCGGCGACTCACCATATTTCGGCTCCCCCTACTTCAAATATTGGCCCTTCGTGGTTGCACAGGATGAGACAGAACAACTTCCTCCACAACTAAAAATGAGCCTCGACGCCCAGGAAAAGTTCGCATAAAGCGACGTAACCCACAATGTGCAGAATAGAGGCCGGAGTGCAGTTGTGCAGCTGGAGGCCGTAGTATTCCAGAAGCACTCGGAGGAACGGATGGATTGGAAATCCAACACCTCTTAGCAGGTAGGGGACAAAACACACTCGCTCCCCCAGATGGATTGGGGAAGGCCTCTGCCTGAGTCCCCTCACTAAGGGACGCTAGCCCCGTTCGAACAGGGACAAGATCTGCATGGGGAAGGAATCCCCGCTTTTGCAACTTCGTCAATCGGCTATGAGACACGGAACACCTCTCCCACTCGCCTTTCTATAGGTCGGGACGAGCGGAGGAGATGGGAACACCAGCCATGTTGGAATGGTTTCTCCTAAGCAGTCTTTGGGGATTTCTTCTGCGTAGCGCTAAATGGATCTGGGATCCAATCTCTTTAAATAGGCGCTCTTCCTCGCATGGATGGGGTGTTATTCGCAAAAATACCCTGACTTTCAGCATTCACTCGACACGTCGAGGACAAAGATTATTTAGCGCGCAGAAGCCAATGAGGTGACATTGGATCAATGGGCGAATACATTACTTGGAGATCATCGAAGGGAGAACCCGCCTTGCAATGCCGAAGACAATATGTGTGCCGAGCACCTCGCTATTGAAGACCGGTTCGGGGGCTACTGAGGGAGTCCTGGACTAAGGGGTCCTCGGGCGTCCAGCCTATTATCTATGGGCCGGACTGATGGGCTGTGAAGACATGAAGGCCGAAGACTACACCATGTCCAGATTGGACTCTACTTGGCGTGGAAAGCAAGCTTGGCGACCGAAGATTCCTTCTTATGTAACCGACTCCATGTAAACTCTAGAACCCCTCGGTGTCTATATAAACCGAAAGGGATAGTCCGGAAAGGACACCACATATACTCATTACCATACCCGCATATGCTAGACTTCTAGGGTTTAGCCATTATGATCTCGTGGTAGATCCACTCTTGTGACACTCATATTCATCAATATCAATCAAGTAGGACGTAGGGTTTTACGTCCATAGAGAGGGCCCGAACCTGGATAAACATCATGTCCCCCGTCTCCTGTTACCATCGATCCTAGACGCACAGTTCGGGACCCCCTACCCGAGATCTGCCGGTTTTGACACCGATAGCCGCCGCCGCCAACCCCTGCCGGTCAGCCCCTTCCGCCTAGGTTAGATAATAAAGTTCAAGTTACCCAGCGATTCCCGTACCGTCGTCCCACTCCCCTGAGTTTTTAGATGAGGCATGCGGTGTCCCTCCCCACCAGATCCACATCCCTTGCTCCAGAATGTCGCAGCCTAAGCTCGACCACGTATCCCGGGGAGCCTAACGAGCTTTCAGCTAAGAAGGGGTTTATCATGGCCTCTCTGGCGGACGTTGGCAAGGTCACCGCCATTCGCCCCGACCTGTCGACCCCGAACAAACACGTCACGACAGAAGCTGGTGAAGATATTGACTACATTGCCATGCCGAAGGCTTCTTGTCAGCAGGCTAGCGTATTACTGTATCTCGAGAAAGCTGGCTACGACATCAAGCTCATCCACAGCGACGACTTCACGCAGGCCATGCACAGGTTAATTGGTCCATCCCCAACCCCTCTGGTTCAGCCATCGTTGGTCTCTTTGACGGCCCTACCGATGATCTACTCCGCCAAGCGGTCAAGGATTTGCGATGTTTATACGCCATCGAGCCCATTTCATCATTTCTGAAGGACACGTTCTATGACGGCGGCTTGGGATCCTCAATTGCCAAGTCAAATCTTATCCACCACGACCACGACAATGAGGAGGGCACCCACGAAGGTTCTTCGAAGGTGAAACAACCCATCTGTGACATCAGAGAGTGCAGCATGGGTCTGTGCTCTTCCAACTGGAAGGATCCCGTCCATGAAATGTGAGGCAACATCCTATCAGCAAATCTTACCTTTTCTAGCTTGCCAACCCATACCCGTTGTTGTAGTAGCATTTGTCGTGCGGTGCTTTAACTGTGTCGTGTTTAATTATTTCAGTTATGCAGAAATGTATTGTTCAATAGGGCTATGTGATGTTTAACTATGAATTGTCCACTTCAGTTTCATGAATGGCTATATTTGGTTGTTTATAGTGAGTAGATGTCTTGTTTATCTATATTTGGTTGTTAGGTTGGTTGGAGTGAGCATTTTTCCCGTTATTGAGCGGATACCTTGTTTATGGGAAAATTTTGTTTTTGCCACTCTATATTTGGCCAATTTTCCTTATGCCACTCTAGATTTTGACATTTCACTTTTGCGACTCTTAGCTTTTGACAATTATCACAATTGCCATTCCCGTGGCAAAAGCAAAATTTTCAGAGTGGCAATTGTGATAATTGTCAAAAGCTAAGAGTGGCAAAAATTAAATAAAATTATTTTGATTTTGCCACAGGATGGCAATTGTGATAATTGTCAAAAGCTAAGAGTGGCAAAAGCGAAATGTCAAAATCTAGAGTGGCATAAGAAAAATTGGCAATATCTAGAGTGGCAAAAACAAAAATTTCCCCTTGTTTATATGTATTTGGTTCTTAGTTTGGTTGTAGTGAGCATTTGTCCAGTTATCATGCACATGCCTTGTTTATCTGTATTTGCTTGTTAGGTTGCTTTTTTTTAGCATTTTTCCAGTTGTCAAGCAGATGTCTCGTTTATCTGTATCTGCTTGTTAGGTTGGTTGCAGTGAACATTTGTCCAGTTTTCAAACATATGCCCTATTTATCTGTATTTGCTTGTTAGGTTGGTTGCAGTGAGACTCTGTCTAGTTTTAAATGGCTATATTTGGTTTTTATACTTGTCATTTATGCCTTGTTTATTCCAGTCATTCACAATGTGTTGTTCATTATGTGCAAGTTGGAACTGTGCCGCTCGATTACATCAATACTAGTTTGAACAACTATATTTGGTTCTAGTTATTCCTGGTGTAGTTAACACATGCCCTTTATTTCAGTTTCACATATTTATCCAGTGTGATGTTTAAGCATTACCTACGTTCTATTCATTTTCAACAATACCAGTTTGAATTGCAATATTTGATGGCTATTAAGCCTGCTGTCGGTAACATTGCCTTCCATTTTATATCTACTTTAACAGCATGCTGAAACCAACACATTCTAGCAATCATTTGGAGATGATGTTGTTTACCTTTCCTATAATTGTTTGATGTTAAGATTGCTGTACTTATCATGCCTTTCCACTACTTATGCAGGACAACATTGGGAGTGGCCACCATTTTCCGCCGAGGTTAGCTTCATCCCTCGGCTTGTACACCCCCATCGTTCCATAATGTAGTGCATATAGATCCAGGCCTGGACACTAGTTAGCTTCTAGTATTGACTTGTTGCTTGTAGGTACATATGCCCTTGGCAAGGATCCACGCATCGACCCTTTTTGCATATGGGGCAATGAGATATTTATGAACAAGCATCAAGTAAGGAAACTGATAAGGATTATTAGCAAAAATATATGAATGGTGGCAAGCAAATTATTTGTTTATGCTCTATCCAACACAACAATGAGCTGTAGGATGGTAACTACAAACTCCACAGCCTTCTCTTTTTATTGCCCATAATGAGTTGTTAGACAACAATGTCTAAATCTTTTTCGTTCGTAGTGGTTCCCGAAGCAGTTCACTCAAGATTACCTCGCAAAGTACATGATTGGTGGACACACAATGAAGGTTAAAGTATTTCATCCAGACTACAATGAGCATCGAGAAGTCATAATGAAGACAGTGAAGGATGGACGGGCAGCCATCACCAGGGGTTGGCCTAAAGAGTCGTGCGCGTATTACGCGTGGAGGAGGGTACAATATGGGCATTCCGCTTCACCTTCTCCAGCAACCAGAATGTCTTTCGCCTCTCTCTTTACAGTCTTTAGTACAACTGTGGTTCATCATTCTTTACTTGGTGCTTCTGTAGTTCTTCAGTATATGTACCTTTGCATCGAATTATGCATTCGTGGTTGAACCTATATCTGCAATAAACATGGTTGGACATGAAATAAGTGATTGCCTACTTTCAAATTCAAAACATGTGATTTTTAAATTAGGGATTACACTTCACACGGTTTGCGAAAGAGAAACGTCTGCGATAGACGTGGAGATCAAAAACGTTTTTAGGATCCACTACGTGTGCGATCAATCTCCACTGCACACACGGCATCATCTTGAAAATTGTTTGTGTTAGGCCACCTTGCGCAAACGTTTACCACATAAAAACTATGTGCGATGGACAACCTTTGCCACACAGCTTCTTCTATGCACCGCGTGTGATGCATTCAATAACACAAACGATAAAATTGTTAATATCATGTGCAATGGCAACGCTATCACAAACAATTTAATTGGGAAAATTGTGCGTGATGTACCTATGAACGGAAACGTTTTCCTTGGAGCGACTGTGTGGGATGTACATACGAACGGAAATGTTATGTGGGGACTCACTGTGTGGGATGCACATGCGACCGGAAACAATTTTGCCTGTAAAATTGTATTTTTAGCTCTACACGTATTACCATATTTGAGCGCTTGCCGATCGCACGTGACCTCATTTTGCCGAGCGTGTGTGCTAGGAGGGCATATTCCCGACGGTTTCTGGGTCGTGTGGTATGAGAACCTGGAATTAACTTCCAGATCCTCTTGTGTATATTTGTCAACCCCAGGATCATTGTTGACAACACAGTGAAATGATATCATTGCAGAATACGTAAACGCATTACAAGTAGTATATTTGTCACAAGACATACCTAGTGAGATGTCTCATGACATTTACAATCAGCAACAGCGAAAAGTAAAATGTGTAGCGACTCCATCTCAGCCACAGCCAGTCGATGTAGTCCACATGACCTCACTTCTACGGATCGCCATAGTAATCGTAGTCATCACCTTCGTCTTCATGCAACTCTGTTGTCAACAAAATTATTGCCATGGGTACATTACGTACTCAACATGCCTCCCACGGGGGAGGTCCTCATAACAACATGTGGCTTCAAAGGAAGGCTGTATGGCTCATTTTCATAAAGCTAATTTTGTTTGACAAATAAAGCAGTTGGATAAAAGCAGTTTTTGATGAGAATGTGTTTTATCTCCAGAATAACTTTCATCAAAGTGAGGATCCTCGATCAACTCACACTCTTCATAGGTTCCAAGAATAGGGGTAAAGAGGGAATAAGCAAGACAGGTCCTGTATGTCAAGAAAGATTCATGTGCTGTCCTTGACCGTGGACACAGCTATTCGAATAGTTTTACACTCTGCGGAGGTTGTACACTTTACCCACACGACACAATCCCGACTTGTTGCCACTAGCTGTCGCTTGCGTAGTACATCATCTGGTATACCGGCAGGGAGATTGTGACGAGGTCTTTGGACTAGATCCCCCAAAGATGTGAGATGCCCACCGGGTCTGGCGCACGGAACTGAGAGTACGTCCTCAAACCGGTCCCCCAATCTGTGCCGAGGATACTCCTCGCAAGGCAGCTATCCCATCTGCGGTACGGCGACATCTACACCTAAGGCTGACTAGCTTACTTGACCAAGCCAGTGCCCATATAGCATGTGGCTGTATTGTTATCACAATCTTCAAATCCAAGACTTATTAGGCATCATGCGGCACGAACGACTGATTGCCCCCTTCAACTTGTGAAGGGAGGCCAATCGCTCCTTCAATCCTTGATTCAGCTGTCGCCCACGCCAGTATTCAGATGGTAAGTTTCACCCAGAGTAGAAGAGGATAGAGAAGGTCAACAAGGGCCAACAGGCCTAGCTCAGCATTAAGTTTCAACTGTCAATGACTCAGAGATCATTCAACAAGGCACCTATAGGGTGATAATCATGGCTAAGCATTTCTATTCTACGGGAACCTTATACTTCTACTCAGGTGTCAAGTAAATAGGCGACAAGCGGATCAAGGTAATGTGTCAATCGACACGCTAGCTACGAGAATTAAAATAGCATGCACAATAGTAATAATAAAACTCAATGCAATTTTGTAAACCATAGGATAAGTATGATCAAAGAAGGAGGCATGCCTTCGTTGTTGAGTCCTTCTTCGATAACCTGATTCTGTCCATGTCCAACATCATCGTCACTCCCTACTCGTCGTAACGATAGCAAAAGACAAATAATAAATAACAAAGCAATAGAAAATCCTAATAACATCCAAAACAAATTAAGAGTGGATGTATAGCAAGATACTACTCAAGATGGAGATTCCAGAAGGAGATAACATGACTGGAAGGTAAGTAGAGGACTCGATGAATTGACAGGGTTTAGGTTGATGATGGATAATCAAGGCTTGCCAACAATACTAACGTTCTAATACGAACTATGGTACTAACCACTAGTAGTACCCACTACACATCACGACTAAGGAACTACTATATAACCAACACAATGGCAACAACACAGATGGGATGGAACCAACATATGGATTTAACTACATAATCACAACATGACATCATGAAGGTAAAAGTTAACCACAAGTAAATATTTAGATAGAATCCAAATATTTATAATCGTCAATAGAAGTCAAACATATACATCAACTTTATAATTCAAAATCATGTATTCTATATGACAACCAAACAAACATTATAAACCATACTAATTAAGCAAGAAAACATCATTCAACAACATGACTTAAATTGATCTAGGTCTAGACCTAAATCATTATTAAAAGAAAATAGGATCAACTCCATTATATCAAACTAATTCATTTGTCAAACAATTACAAGAACTACATAACACATGGATCAAATGGATGAATAACTATCTTAGACATGATATGGTTAGGAGTAATTATCAACCACAAATAAATACTTGGATGAATCCAAATATTCATAATAGTTAACAACAACCAAAGTATAACATCAAACGTAATAACTATAGCGAGCATTCCTATAACAAGAGCCAAACCATTTCCATGGTCAAAACTAAATAAACAACTAAATCAAGACACATCTTCACACAAGGCATGTGAGTATAGAACCACTAGAGGTCTAAACGAATAACATAAGCATCACACATACGAGTGATCATGATAAGATACTAAACTAGAATATGCTCTTAATAATACAGAACAACTAATTAATAGCCAAATAGCCAGTAGCAATAATATTACCGGCACATGCTTAAACAAGAGATCAAAATATGCACACTAGGCATATGAGAAAGATACATCTCAACTAACATAAAAGGTAACTATCATATGCATGTGATGAACTATTGCAACAAGTATAGAGCACTCATAACACTAACGTATGACAAGTTAAGCATGTATAAGCCACTAGAATAACTATAAACATGGAGTATAATAAGGCATGGAAGGTTATTAGCATGACATGTCTCGGCTTAAGCATACCACAACTGCAACAACTAGATAAAGTAGATATGACAAGTAGACATGTATGGTCATCACAAGAAATACGAGAGTATGCTACCAATACAATACTACTCATAACTATGACATAATTTAGTTGATATCAACTAACATGACTATCAAGCATGGCAATAGCACACGAGCCTACATACTAGTTATGACATGTAATCACATTGACTACGCATACAAACATGTAACCAAGTAATAATATATCATGGAATGAACAATAGTAAGCAATGCACCATAGTAGCATGAATAGAAGGGACAAGATCATGGCATGCATTTCCTATCTATTACAACATACACTTGTAAAGACATAACATAACAACCTGGAATGATCTATAACATGAGTTGATACACCGACTCTCTCTCTCTCTCTCTATGCCATCTAGTTATACAATCACAATATCATGGCACGATATTGAAGCAAGAATCCTACTTAATTAAAATATATGAGATCATAAACTACTAACATGTACTTCCACCAAGCAAATATTAACCATATTATTGGTCATACAATATAAAGTAGCAATGATATAACACATACAATCAAAACATGAATAGGACTTTGAGCAAGTGCTAACATGGCATGGTAATAAACTAAGGTAAATGGACACACATGATGTCGGATTTCGGGTTCCGGCAGACCCTTGAGGTTCGAACACTGGGGTGTGCGCGGAGATTTCGCCTCCTACCTTCCTGCACCCCTCCGCCATGCTAGGGTCTAAACTAAGGAAAGAACAACACAAGAGACACATGGTTTATACTGGTTCGGGCCACCGTTGTGGTGTAATACCCTACTCCAGTGTGTGGTGTGTGGATTTCCTCTTGGGCTGGTGATGATGAACAATACAAGGAAGAACAGCCTCGCGAGGGTCTCGTTGCACCGAAATGGCAACCTTTGCCTGATGCCTCGGTACTCCGCGGCTGCGCTTGCCCCCTTTGCACCAAAGAGGAAAGGAGGACGCTGCGCGGGCTGGCACCCGCCTGGCGCCCTGAGTCATCATGGCTTGCGTCATGGGCACCTCGTGAGGTACCCCGCCTTGATCTCTCCGCTTCCTCGTGAGCCAGCCTGACGAGGCCGTGCCTGAGGAGGCTCCGCGTCGTCCGCCCCGCGAGGTTTGGCCCCTCGCGAGGGTCTTGTGTTTGTGTTGGTGAAGATGGGCCGTGCTAGGCCCCCTTTTGAGCCACGCCGCAGGCCGGAGGCAGGCAAGTCTGGGGACCCCCGTTCCCAGAACGCCGACACATGATAGTTACCAAGATGAAATAAACTAAATTCTATTTTGCAAGAATAAATTATATATAGCAATACAAAACTAAATGATTTCATCAGCAACTATCCATGCAATCTTGTATAACACACATGTATAAAATAAAAGGAACAACTAGCCAATAATATTCTATGCTATGAACTACAATGTACTCATATCCAAACAATAAGGCATGTCATTCGACATCTAGCATAAAGAATACTATGCAACAGCACGTACTAAAAATATATAAACATCTTTCGTAGACATGGCATATTTGCAAACAAAACAAACGTGCGGCATGGACGGAAATAAATATATAATCAATATCTAACATATATTCATTCTAAACAAAAATGAAATAATCAAGACATTAGGTATTGCATAATCACACAAAGGTTACAGAAATTCTACATAAACCTATGCATGGTAATAATTTGCAAAAACATGTACATATGCATATCATAACTATATACCACAAGAAAGAAAAATATCAACATGAAATAACACGTTGAACAATTTTTTGAATAACTATAATCGGTGAAAGAAATAAATCTAACAACTCCTACGTCGCACTAAAATTATAAGACGAATAACATACACTCGTAGGCATATCACGAACATAATAAAATAACATACTAACAAGAAGAGCTGACCGATCAAATACTCCACATGATAGTAATACATAAAAACTAATACAGAGGTGTATCTCACTACTACATGATGCACGGAATTATCTACACAAAATCATATAGAACTATATTAAAAACTAGTGTTACACTTAACAAGAACGACTAGATAAAACCTAAACTAAAATCAATTGATCCAACAAGCAAGATTATTCTACCAACGGGCTCCTATGGCCATAGAGAATATTTTCTCTATTAGGAACAAAGTCATACGACGAATAAAAACTGAAGAAATGTGTGGATGCCATTGGATGGCCTCCGATTCATGGACATGGCGTGGCTGACGTGGCCAACAAGAGAAATAGGTCGAACTAAGATGTCTAGGAGATAGATTGAACATGGTTTAGTGCATGTGCAAAAGGAATTGGACAGAAACTCACCGAGCGCGACGAATCGATCCGACCAACTCGATGAACAGTGTAGACGAACATGCTGAATTCTTTGCATGTAGTTGACGGAACGCGTTCCTTCTTCTCTGAATGGATTCATGGTGTGGAAAGGAAGAACTTGGCGCAAGAGTTTGGTTGGAGATTGTCCAAGTCACCGGGATCGAAACCTCGTGTTCATGGACAGCAAGGGTTCAAGGAGAAAACTTAGAAGCACTGGTAAAGAAGAGGTCTGGGGTTCTTGCAGGAATGGAGGAGGAAGTCAAGGCACACATATATATACTCACGGATTTGTAAACCGTGGAGAGTTGAAGGGATTAGAGGAGGGGAGGGGTGCATAGTGGTTGTACGTTTCCTTTTCTCTCTACTGGTGTGCGCATGTACGTGTACACGTGGGTGAAGTCGTGGAGAAGAAGTGCTCACTGGGAAGGAGAAGAGGTTTATCTGGATGTGAGAGATGGCAAGTGAAGAGAAATAGGCAGGGGTAGAAATTAAAGGAAGGCAACAATCAACCGTACATGGTTGTTTAGTTTATGTAGGTTAGGAACGTACATATGAGGAGAAGGAGAAGAGGGGTTCGCTCCAGTGGGTATTGGGTCAAGTTGGGCAGGCCCAAGTGGGAGAGAAAGAAAAGATAAAAGAAGATGAGCTGGCCAATTCGGTTTGAAGAAAAATAAATAAAGAAGTGAGGAGATAGATTGGGATAGACCCATTCAGTTTGGAAGGAACAAACAAAGATTTGGGCTGCACCCAAGAAGAGAGAGACTTATAATGTGAGGGGGAAAATGAGTTTCTTTTATTAAAAAAATAGAAATGGAATGGAGACAAAAAAACAAATGACTTCGAAAAATCCAAAGAAATATACACACACGCATAATTTAATATGCTGAAGGGAGAAAAACAAAACCTAACTAAAAGAGAACAATAAAAACTCAATTTAAATTTAAGTTTGCATTAGATCAAATTAAATCGTCCAAATTATAAATTCCAATTTAAGGTTTGTTAACGAATAAAACAAACGAAATTTTCTCGCCCTGATTTTTTGAAAACTTTTTCTTAAACATTCTGAGAATCGGGATGTTACATGTGGGAAGGACCTCCCTATCACCCACACTCACTTGGCGACGGTTCCAAACGTCGTCGCAGAAAGGGGTTAAAAACCTTTTGTATAGCACCGACGTTGTAAGAGCATTTTTCTCCCTAAGTGGTTTTGGTGATTGATGACAATGCATTTGCAGACTAATCGTGTGCATTGAGCATTTCAGATATCTCACGTCTAGGCACTAGACGATTCGGTGCCCCTCGGAACCTATTGAAGACGGCGTTTCTCTATGTTTCTTTTGGTGGATTTGAGTCGTAGGAAAGCCATACTATTAAGAGGGGGTCCGCTTCGGAAAGGTTAGGGTGGAATCATCACGTATAGATCTGTTCCTTTGCACCACCTTTCCTTGCTTCATTGGAGCACCGGTTGTTCCCCTTGTCGTTGCAAAGATGTAGGCCTCCTAGTGCTATTGGGCTGCGGCGTGCGGTATTACTGCTCAAGTGAGCAGTAGTACAGCAGCTGGCCACGGTAGTACCGCCCAAGGCAGCGGTAGTACCGCAAGTGCGGTAGTACCGCTCCTAGCACGCTGTAGTACCGTGGCATGAGCGGATGTAGGGGTGGAAGTAATTTTTTACTTCCGCACCCTACGCGGTAGTACCGCTCCCTGTGAGTTGTAGTACCGTGCCGTATTTTTGTACTGACTGAAACTCAGCAGAAGTAGCCACGAATGTAATTTTATTAGTCCGTGCCTTCCCGGCCCAGAATGAGCCATGGCTTGCGGTAGTACCGCAATGGCAGGCAGTAGTACCGCTCCAGCGGTAGTACGACTCGTTGAGGTGTGCAACAGGGCCTCACATGGCTCCTACCGCACGAGCGGTAGTACCGAACTTCCCAGCGGTAGTACCGCGGGTATGTGTGGTAGTACCGCATGTCGTGGTCTGAGTTGGTGGGTAACGGTTGGATTTGTCTCACACTATTTAAGGGGGGTCTTCTTCCCCAAGTTGACTACCTCTTCCTCCCCTAAGCTCCATTGTTGCTCAAAGTTCCATTTTTGCCTGATCTCTCTCCCTAGCCAATCAAACTTGTTGATTCTCTAGGGATTGGTTGAGAAGGCCCCGGTCTACACTTCCACCAAGATAAATTTGATTCCCCCCACTAATCCCTTCGGATCTTGTTACCCTTGGGTGCTTGAGCACCCTAGACGGTTGAGGTCACCGCGGAGCCATATTCCATTGTGGTGAAGCTTCTTGGTGTCGTTGGGAACCTCCAATTAAGTTGTGGAGATTGCCCCAACCTTGTTTGCAAAGTTTCGGTCGCCGCCTTTAAGGGCGCCAATAGTGGAATCACGGCTTATCGCATTGTGTGAAGCCGTGAGGAGAATACGTTGTCCCTGGTGGCTTCTTGGGGAGCATTGTGACTCCACACCGCTCCAATGGAGACGTACTTCCTCTCAAAGGGAAGGAACTTCAGTAATACATCCTCGTCTCCACTGGCTCCACTCTTTGTTTACCTCTTACCTTTACTTTTGCAAGCTTATATTGTGTCGTATCCCTTGCTTGCTTGTGTGCTTGTTGTTGTTGCATCATATAGGTTGCTCACCTAGTTGCATATCTAGACAACCTACTTTGATGCAAAGTTTAAATTGGTAAATAAAAACTAAAAATTGTTAGTTGCCTATTCAGCCCCCCCTCTAGTCAACTATATAGATCCTTTCAATTGGTATCAGAGCCTCGTCTCTTTATTAAGGACTTTGCCGTCTGAAGAGTATGGTTGACACCGTAGACGGCGGGGAGGAGCACCCCGGTGTGATTCCGTCCTCGTCTACGGCCGATGGGGGTTCCTCGGTCTCTCGTGAGGAGTTCAATGCGGCTTTGGACACATTGAAAACCTCCATGACGACCGAGGTTGAAAGCATGTTCAATAAGTTTTTAGAAGGCCTTAAATTATCCGGTGCACCAATGAAAGTGGGTGATCCCGCTAACAAGGTGACGGATGCTACCTCCGACAAGGAGGAGGCTACGAGTGAAAAAGTTCCTTTATCTAGTGGTAGAAGTGGAAATGTCATCTTTGCCCATGTTGAACCTCCACTTAATTATGGAGGACCAATTCCCTCCACTCATTTGAATCATGTTGGTCCTCCTCCCAAGTTTGTGAAAAATGAAGATTTTGCCTCTTGGGTCTATCGCTTTAAACGTCATTTAAATTGTAGTTCTACTAACCTTTAGAGAATAATTGAGCAAGGTTTCTATCCGCATGACCCAAGCAACTTCACTCCTAGAGAAGCCGCATATCAGCAATTCAACGAGTCCGCTCTTTGCATTCTCCAAGAGGCCATTCCCCCGAAGATATTGCGCATCTCTGACCTTTCACCGTGGCCAAGGAAGTGTGGCAACATGGTGTTTCCATTTACAAGGGAAGCGCAAGCATTCAATGCTCCAACTATGAAGTGGTTCAAGATGAATACGATGAGTTTGCAATGAATGAAGATGAAGAACCTCGTGAGCTCTACCGGAGATTAACCACTCTCGCGGTCTCACTCCGAGATCATGGGAGCAAGGATACGGATGACAATTGGATCAAGCGCAAGTTTCTCAAGGCCATGATGCCTTACCATAAGGCCATGTCCTCCATCATCCGTCAAAGGCCGGACTTCCACACCTTGTCCTCAAGTGAAGTGTTGGATGAGTTTGTGGCAATGAGGATCTTGGACAAGACCGTCGACAATTCGGTGTTGCGTTCTCAACGCGCAAAGAAGCCCAACCTTGCCTTGAGGGCCAAGGCTAGTGTGGAAGAAGAGGATGAAAGGGAAGAAGAGGAGAGTAACCCCGAAGATACAAAATATGCTTATCATCAGCACATGGCTCTCGCTTCAAGGCAATTTTGGAGCAAGAATAACTCAAGGCCCAACTTCAACAAGAACAACTCAAGTGGCACTAAGGGCAAGAAACGCGTGAGAACATGCTATAATTGTGGCAATGTGAGCCATTTTGTTGCGGAGTGCCCATATGAGAAAAGGGAAGACAATGGTGGCAAGCTTATCTGTAAAGACAAGGCCAAGTCCTTCCCGAACAAGAACAACTTTACCAAGAAGACTCCTCCCAAGGGATTGGTGGCACAAGAAGAGTACAATGAGGAGGAGGATGATGCTGAAGACGGTGAGACGGTTGCCATGGCCTCCATTTCCATTTCAACAACTTCTTGGGTGTCCCTCTTCGACTCACCCAATGAGAACATCACCGCCATGTGCCTCATGGCCAAAGCCACCAACAAGGTAACCACCAACATCAAAACCACCATCACTACTAATCCCTCGTTGATGGATTGCATTGATGAAAGTGAGGGGTCTAATAAGGAAGAAAATGAATTTGATCTTTTATGAGTAAGCTCAAGGGTAAATCCAAGAAGCACTTTGTTGCTCTCTTGGAACAACTTGGTGAAGCTAATGACATGATCGAGGCTCATGAAGACACCATATCTAAGATGGAGGGGCATAGTCGTGACTATGCCGATGAGATATCAGATCTCTCTAATGAGCTTGAGTAAGAGTGTGGTCATCGTTTGGACCTTGAGGAGTCACACAATGATGAGCATGCTAAATTAAAGAAAGGTCTTGATCGTTCTCTTGTTGTATCTCGTGTGCTCAATTCCGAGAAGGCCAAACTTGGGGTTGATCTTGCTAGACTTAAGGAGGAGTTTTATATACTTGACAAGGCTCACAAGGCCTTGAAGGGTGCTCATGCTAGCCTCAAGGAGTCTCATGATCAACTCCAAGTGAAGCTAACTAAGGAAGAAGCCATTTTCCCTCATATGGTTTTAATTGATAATGCAAATGCTACTAACCCATGTTGTGAGCATGTGCATCTTGTGGAGGAGAATGCAAAGTTCAAGGAGTAACTTGAGAAAGGCCTTGTGTCTTTCATACAAGGTGAGAAGAACCTCAATGACCTTTTGAGTAATCAAAAGGAAGTTGTGGGAAAGGAGGGAATTGGGTTTGCTCCCAAGCCCAAGAATAGGAAGAAGAATGATAAGGCCAAACGACCTCCTCGTCTCAAGCAAACTTCTGTGAAGGAGGGAGAGGTTGCTTCTGAGGAGAAGAGGAACAATGAGAATGGTGGTGGTGTCAAGAAGGGCAATGCCACCCCTTCCAACGAAGACGGCGAATTTAACCCTTCTTGTGTGTTATGCCATGCTAGTGATGGGCATGTCTATGCTAAATTCGTTGGTTCTCCTTATGAGTACATTGAATGGTCTATTTGGGTTCCTAAGACCCTTGTTACTAACATCGTACCCATTACGAAATGGGTACCTAAAACCAAGCATTGATCTCTTGTAGGTGTTTGCTTTCTGGCGGAGGATTATGGTTGCTCGATAGTGGAGCCACAAATCATATGACCAGAAGCAAGGACTTGGTGGTGGACGTGCACAAGATTTCATCTATGCCCACAAATGTCGAGTGGGGTGATGCCTCGTCTTCAAAGGTATTGGGTCTTGGCAAGGTTGTCATGTCTCATGATCTCACGATCGAGAAAGTCATGCTTGTTGAGTCCCTTGCATATAATTTATTTTCCGTTCGTCAACTTGCACTCATGGGCTTTGCCACTTTCTTTGATATTGATACCATGGCCCTCTTGTGGAGCAAGACTCTTAAAGTAGCCTTTGTGGGGCATGTCGAGAATGGCCTTTATGTGATTAACTTTTCGGAGCGACCCACTAAGACCGCAACATGCCTAATGGATAAAGTTGACGTGGGATGGCTTTGGCATCGCCATTTATCCCATGTCAATATGAGATCTTTGCAAAGTCTTCTCAAGGGGACCATGTCCGTGGACTAACAAATGTTAGCTTTGCTAAAGATCATGCTTGCAGTGCTTGTATGGAAGGAAACATACATGAGAAGGCTCGCCCTCCCACGGCTATCATCTACTCGAAGAGGCCCTTGGAGCTCCTTCACTTGGATCTCTTTGGACCTCCATCCTTTGATAGTCTTGGGGGTAGAAAGTATTGCTTGGTGATTGTGGATGATTATTCAAGATACACTTGGGTATATTTCTTCAAGAGGAAGAGTGAGACCCAACAAACTGTCATTGATTTTGCAAATGAAGCTCAACGCCAACACAATGCAAAGATCTTGACGATAAGAAGTGACAATGGCAACGAGTTCGAGAACTACACCTTGGATGAGTTTCTTAGTGATAAGGGGATCAAGCATCATTATTCCGCACCTTACACCCCTCAACAAAATGGTGTAGCGGAGAGGAATAACCGGACATTGATGGATGTGGAAAGGACCATGATGGCGGAGTTCAAGTCTCCATATAACTTTTGGGCCGAAGCCATCAACACCGTGTGTCATGCATCCAGTCGGCTCTACCTCCGCAAAGGCTTGAACAAGACTCCATATGAGGTACTCATCGGTAACAAGCCCAACCTCAAGTACTTCCGGGAGTTTGGGTGTAAGTGTTTCATTCTCAAGAAAGGTGTTCATTTGTCTAAATTTGAGGCTAGAGCTCATGAGGGCATATTTGTTGGTTATGCTAGAAACTCTCATGCTTACCGTGTCCTCAATAAGTCCACGGGACTTATAGAGGAGACGTCTAACGTGGAGTTTGATGAGAATAATGGCTCCCAAGTGGAGCAAGTGGTACTTGTGATGTAGGTGATGAAATTCCTCCCCAAGCCATAAGAAGAATGGGTGTGGGCTTTATCCTACCCATTGAGGAACCCCTTATGGTCGAAGGAGAAGGACAACGTTCCACTCAAGTGGAACCATCATCAACCCAAGACCCACACGCTTCCGAAGAACAAAGTGAAGGCCCTCAACCAAATGAACAAGATCAAGGGCAAGATCAACCTCAAGATGGTGGTTAACCATCAAGTGATGCCCAAGGTCAAGTTCTCTCCTCCGAGCAAGTTCAAGATCAAGAGCAAGCTCAAGGTCAAGAACAAGCTCAAGACGACGCTCAAGATGATCAAGTTACCGCTCCTCTACTCACTCCCGAGGAGGAATTGGAGCGTCATGCCGCCAAGATTGCATCCAAGCTCACCGATACATCTCTGTCGTATCTATAATTTTTATTGTTCCATGCCAATATTCTACAACTTTTACATAATTTTGGCAACATTTTATATTATTTTTGGGACTAACATATTGATCCAATGCCTAGTGCAGTTCCTGTTTGTTGCGTGTTTTTTCTTTCACAGAAAATCCATATCAAACAGATTCCAAATGGGATATAACCTTGCGAAGATTTTTTTGGAATATATATGAATTTTGGGAAGTGGAATCAACGCGAGACGATGCCCGAGGGGCCCACGAGGGTGAGGGGCACGCCCCAGGGGGTAGGGTGCGCCCTGGGCCCTTGTGGCCACTCCGTAAGGCGGTTGGTGCCCTTATTTCGCTGCAATAAAGCCAATATCCGGATAAAAATTGTGTCAAAATTTTATCCCAATCGGAGTTACGGATCTCTGGGAATTTAAGAAACGGTGAAAGGGCAGAATCAGGGAGTGCAGAAACAGAAGGAAATAGAGAGAGATCCAATCTTGGAGGGGCTCTCGCCCCTCCGCCGCCATGGAGGCCATGGACCAGAGGGAAACCCTTCTCCCATCTAGGGGGAAGGTCAAGGAAGAAAAAGAAGGGGGCCCTCTCCCCCTCTCTCCCGGTGGCGCCGGAACACTGCCGGGGCCATCATCGTCATCACAATCTACACCAACAACTTCACCGCCGTCATCACCAACTCTCTCCCCCTCTATGTAGCGGTGTAACCCCTCTTTTACCTGTTGTAATCTCTACTTAAACATGGTGCTCAACGCTATATATTATTTCCCAATGATGTATGGCTATCCTATGATGTTTGAATAGATCTGTTTTGTCCTATGGGTTAATTGATGACCGTGATTGGTTTGAGTTGCATGTTTTATTATTGGTTCTGTCCTATGGTGCTCTCCGTGTTGCGCAAGCATGGGGGATCCCCACTGTAGGGTTTGCAATATGTTCATGATTTGCTTATGGTGGGTGGTGTGAGTGACAGAAGCACAGACCCAACTAAGTTGGTTGTTTGCGTATGGGAGTAAAGAGGACTTGATGCCATATAATGTTATGGTTGGGTTTTACCTTAATGATCTTTAGTAGTTGCGGATGCTTGCTACAGTTCCAATCATAAGTGCATATGATCTAAGAAGAAGAAGTATGTTAGCTTATGCCTCTCCCTCAAATAAAATTGCAATAATGATTACCGGTCTAGTTATCGATTGCCTAGGGACAAATAACTTTCTCATGACAAAAGCTCTCTACTAAAACTAACTTAGTTGTGTCTTTATCTAAACAGCCCCTAGATTTTATTTACGTGCTCTTTATTATCTTGCAAACCTATCCTATCACACCTACAAAGTACTTCTAGTTTCATACTTGTTCTAGGTAAAGCGAACGTAAGGCGTGCATAGAGTTGTATCGGTGGTCGATAGAACTTGAGGGAATATTTGTTCTACCTTTAGCTCCTGATAGGGTTCGACACTCCTACTTATCGAAAGAGGCTACAATTGATCCCCTATACTTGTGGGTTATCAAGACCTTTTTCTAGCACCGTTGCCGGGGAACAATAGCATGGGGTGAGTATTCTCGTGTGTGCTTGTTTGCTTTATCACTAAGTGGATTTTATTTGCTGTTCTAAGTTATTCTCTATCTTTACTTATGGATATGGAACACGAAATACAAGAAATAGGTTTATTTGCTACTCATGGAGATGGGGAATGTCGGTGTCAAAACCGGCGGATCTCAGGTAGGGGGTCCCGAACTGTGCGTCTAGGCGGATGGTAACAGGAGGTAGGGGACATGATGTTTACCCAGGTTCGGGCCCTCTTGATGGAGGTAATACCCTACGTCCTGCTTGATTGTTCTTGATAATATGAGTAGTACAAGAGTTGATCTACCACGAGATCAGAGAGGCTAAACCCTAGAAGCTAGCCTATGGTATGATTGTTGTTGTTGGTCCTACGGACTAAACCCTCCGGTTTAAATAGACACCGGAGGGGGCTAGGGTTACACATAGTCGGTTACAAGGAAGGAGATCTATATATCCGTATTGCCAAGCTTGCCTTCCACGCCAAGGAGAGTCCCATCCGTACACGGGACGAAGTCTTCAATATTGTATCTTCATAGTCCAACAGTCCGGCCAAAGGATATAATCCGGCTGTCCGGATACCCCCTAATCCAGGACTCCCTCAGTAGCCCCTAAACCTGGCTTCAATGACGATGAGTCTAGCGCGCAGATTGTCTTCGGCATTGCAAGGCGGGTTCCTCCTCCGAATACTTCATAGAACATTTTGAACACGAGGATCGTGTTCGGCTCTGCAAAACAAGTTCCACATACAACCGTAGAGAGAATAATATTTTCAAAAATATAATCTGCCAACGCATTCCGCAGTGTGACATCACACCACAGCGAGGTCACCATTCGAATCGTTTTCACAACCAACCTCAGCGTGTTTCCCGAGGTGGTTTCCTTGGCACGTCTTGTCGAAGCAGAGATCGTGTCCCCTTATTACGGGATTCCCATCAATACGGACGTGGGTAACCCAACCGCGCAATCAATTACGGCGCTTGGGGCATAAGCGAGTTTTACCAGGCTGGTGGGGGCGCATAGTTTAGTCCGCCCCTATAAAGGGATAAGGGTTCACCTTTTTCTACCCACACCTTCTTCCTCCTTGCTCATCCATTCTTGCGCACTCGAGCTCCAGCGCCAAGTCCACATCCTTCTCCTCAACCCTCTCCAAACATGTCCGGAGCGGGAGGCAAGTGGATGGTGTCGGTGTCAAAACCGGTGGATCTCGGGTAGGGGGTCCCGAACTGTGCGTCTAGGCGGATGGTAACAGGAGGCAGGGGACACGATGTTTTACCCAGGTTCGGGCCCTCTTGATGGAGGTAAAACCCTACGTCCTGCTTGATTAATATTGATGATATGGGTAGTACAAGAGTAGATCTACCACGAGATCAAGGAGGCTAAACCCTAGAAGCCAGCCTATGGTATGATTATTGTTCGTCCTACGGACTAAAATCCTCTAGTTTATATAGACACCGGAGAGGGCTAGGGTTACACAGAGTCGGTTACAATGGTAGGAGATCTACATATCCGTATCGCCAAGCTTGCCTTCCACGCCAAGAAAAGTCCCTTCCAGACATGGGACGGAGTCTTCAATCTTGTATCTTCATAGTCCAGGAGTCCGGCCGAAGGTATAGTCTGGCTATTCGGACACCCCCTAATCTAGGACTCCCTCAGTAGCCCCTGAACCAGGCTTCAATGACGACGAGTCTGGCGCGCAGATTGTCTTCGGCATTGCAAGGCGGGTTCCTCCTCCAAGTACTTCATAGAAGATTTTGAACACAAGGGTAGTGTCCGGCTCTGCAAAATAAGTTTCCACATATTACCATAGAGAGAATAATATTTACACAAATCTAATCTGCTGACGTATTCCGTAGCGTGACATCATACCACAACCAAGTCTTTATTCATTTGACTGTTCCACCTCAGCGCGTTTAGCGAGGCAGTTTCCTTGGCACGTCTTGTCAAAGCAGAGATCGTGTCCCCTTATTTCGGGATTCTCATCAATAAGGGCGTGGGTAACCCCACCGCGCCATTGATTACGGTGCTTGGGAGATAAGCGAGTTTTACTAGGCTGGTGGGAACGCATAGTCGCGTCCGTGCATATAAGGGGATAAGGATCCACCTTTTCATCCACGCCTTCTTCCTCCTTTGCCTATCCATTTCCGCGCACTCGAGCTCCAGCGCCCAAGTCCGCACACCCCACCTCAACCTTCTCCAGCCATGTCCGGAGCGGGAGGCAAGTGGATGGTCTCCTCCGTTACGGAGGGACACATCAAAAGACTGAGGAAGGCCGGATAGTTGTCTAATGACATTGCGCACTGGCTTCCCGAAGAGGGGCAGCTCATCCCCACCCCTAGGCCCCATGAGAGGGTGGTGTAACTCCCTCATTTCCTCCGCGGACTGGGCTTCCCTCTCCACCCATTTGTCCAGGGGCTCATGTTCTACTATGGCCTAGATTTCCACGATTTGGCCCCGAACTTTGTCCTCAACATCTCGGCGTTCATCGTCGTGTGCGAGGCTTTCTTCCGCATCCGCCCCCATTTCGGCCTATGGCTCAAGACTTTTAATGTCAAGCCGAAGGTGGTGCGCGGCACCCAGGCGGAGTGCGGAGGCGCCATGGTGGGAAAGATGCCCAACGTCCTATGGCTCGAGGGCTCCTTCGTGGACTCCCTAAAGGGGTGGCAATCGGGGTGGTTTTACATCATCGAGCCGCGCGACCCTGAATGGGTCGCAGCCCCCGAGTTCCGATCCGGACCCCCCTACGTGGCTCGCCTCCTGGAAAGAGACGGGCCTATTGTGGGGTAAAAAAGGAGATCTGACCGGACTCCAAACATGCGTCCAAACCCTGGTGGACAAGAAGGTCAAACTTGTCAACGTAGTCCAGGTTATGCTCATCCGCCGGATCCTCCCGTGTCAACAACGGGCTTTCAACCTATGGGAGTTCGACCCAGCGCGGCACCGAACTCTGAGCAGGCTCTTCGACACGATGTACGAAGATGCCTAGAAGGTGCTTTTCAAGGGTGCCGAGGCCCCCGCATCCGCTACCGAGGATCGCGGATTCAGCACACAGCGTCACGCTCGTGTGGTAAAGGTGTTTTTACCATTTACAGGGTATTAGTTTTTCATGGTTTGACTCCATGCGGGATCTAAGCTCCCTTACCTTTGACAGGATTGGCAGGAGATGTCCGAACAGATCAACTGTCCGGCTCCTTTGCCTGAAGGCCCAGCGGACGCTCGCTTGGCGAAGCTGCTGGTTCCGGCACCCTATGTGGTGCCGGAGTAGAAGGCCAAGAAGAAGGCCACGGGGACTCGAAAGAGTGCCTGGCGCCAGGAGGTGTCGAATTCATCATCCGATGACTCCAAGGCGCACTCCTCCCATGAAGACGAGGAGGAGGAAGAAGAGACCTCTCCCCCTCCAGCGGGGGGAGGAAAGAAAAGGAAGGCCACACCAACTAGGAGGCCGAAGGGTCCAAGAAGGGGAAGGCCCCTCCTCCGGACTACTCCACCAACGCCGACGACGGCGAAGAGGAGTGGCCGCACAGGGCCAAGCCCCTGGCGAGATCGTAAGTATCCGGATACCAGAGTGATTCATAGTATTCCCCCATTGCACAGCTTTTTTCCTTACGTCGAACATAACTATGCAGTCCACCCAAGGCCGGGCTCGACGATTCATCGAGCGGCTCCCTGGATTCGTCGGATGTGAATTCGCTTCCGGCGGCTACCTCCCCCCACCCTAGGGACAACGCTGAGGTGGCGTCCCAACAAGTTCCAAGCCAGGAGGAGGTGGTCCTGGAGGCGCCGCAAGGCGACCTCCCGGACTCCATGCGTGAAGGGGATAGAACCCCCAAGGGCTCTAAGTCCGGCTTTGAGCCGGACACCGCGCTGGAACCTTCAACGGTTTCGGACTCCGGTAGGCAGCCTCCTTCCAAGAGGAGCAAGCCTACCGAGCCGGTGACCTCCGTCCAACCGGAGGCACCGGAAAATTTGCTGGAGGTGCTTAACGGCGCCTCCATCGACGAGGAGCACCACACTGTTATGAGTGCGGTGATCCAGAAGGCTCAGTCTGCCAAGAGCGGACTGACTGAAGCCTGTGCCAGCCTTCTAACTGGCTTTGAGGTAAGTAAAAGATATGTAAAAATATTACCGCATAGACAGTAGCCCCTGATGCTCTGTTTGGCATTCGGAAAGAAAAGCCGAATAGAGGATCTAATAACGTTCGCAGGAGTCTAACAAAAGTAAGTCAATATGCGTATGCAGGCTTCGCTGCTAGAATCCGCCGCACTGACTGCGGAGGTGGGCACGCTGAAGCAGAACCTCGAGCGGTCCGAGCAAGAGCTCGACCTAGCCAAGCGGCAGCTCGAGGAGAAGGAAGGTAAGAAATACCTTATTGAAATATGTGAAAGGTGCAATTGCAAAAAGTGACAGGATTAACGCGGCTATTGTAGGGGCCACAACTGAGGTGGTGACCCTTAGGCAAGCGTTGTCCAAGGCCGAGAAGAGGGCGGCCACGGAGCGCACCGAGCGGGAGAAGCATGAGACACGGGTTGGCGAGGCGCGGCAAGAGATCCAGGCTCTCATGAAAAAACATGAGAGTTTGGAGCTTGACTCGAAGACGCGAGAGTCTGAGCTCGCGGCGGCCATTGAAGATGCCAAGTCTGCCAAGGCCGAAGCCCAGAAGGCCCTCCATGAGGTTGAGGCAATAAAAAAGATAGCGGCAGGTAAGGCATTCTTTATGCAAAGCAAGCACGTAAAAGTGAATTACTTGTTACTTACCCGAATCCGGAGCTCTCCAGGAGCATTCGCAGACTTGCCCCGTAGCGTGTTGGATGCCGCCGCCTTCTACCAAGCCGAGGAGGCAAGCTCTACGGAGAAGGTGTTCTGGTCTCAGTATGCTGAGGCCGAACACCCGGTGCCCTTAAACGACCAGCTGAAACAGCCGGTCGAGCTCCATAAGGTGGCCGAACAGGCCATGAAGGGCCTCATAGTCCGGCTGTGGCCTGGAGAGGCCATGCCTGGGAGCTACTTCGGGCTGGTGAGGCAGCTGGTGGAGGCCTGTCCAAGGCTTGAAGTCATCAAGCGCTCCGTATGCATTGAGGGTGCCCGTAGGGCGCTTGCCCGTGCGAAGGTGCACTGGGGCAAGCTGGATGCTGAGAAGCTTGTCAAGGACGGGCCACCTCCAGGCAAGGAGCATCGCAAGCCCGAGATGTATTATGAGAGCGTTCTGAAGGGTGCCTGCCTTGTGGCGGATGAATGTTCCATGGATGTAATTTTTCAGTAAACTCGCTCGTTTTGTCCTATGCGCTGAAAACTTGTTCATGTGCGCTAAGCAATGCTTTTTGAATTTAAAATATTACCTTCTGTGCAGCCGTTTATCAAATTTGAGAGATGGCGAGTCGTCGGCTTCTGCCCCCATGGCACGAGTGCTGGGGTGTTCGGGATAAACTTGAGCGCTCTTTTTCCCATTCTTGGGTACTTTGAGGGAGGCGCTCAACACAACAAATAAGGCAATCAGACTATAATGCTTGAACACTCTCACTTAGCCATAGAATTCTATAATTTTAAATTTCGGCGAAGCCCCTAGTGTTCGGAAGACCGAGTTCGGGGCGCTATCCATGCCTAGGCCGGACAAAGCCAACTCCTCGCTCTAAGCGGCATAAGTCTTTAGGGACTCGAAAACCTCTCGAACAGCGACCAGCTCTCGCCTCATCATGACGGTCAGTTTTAGCTTTTTCTACTGAGGTGCTTAGCCCAGCTCAACTGGGGCACAATCGCAGCAGTTCTCCTAGTGCTACCTTAGCCGATATAACGGAACATAAGGTACCAAAACATAGGAGCCGGGCAAACCCAACTATTGACCCAAGACATGATTCAGAGCCGATGCATATAATGCTATAAGTTCGGGGTGCCACACTTGTGAAAGTGTTCGGACTTCTCACACCGTATTGTGGGGTACTTAAGCCCCTGGCGTATTGGTCGTACCAAAGTGTACGGGTGTAACATGTCATTAATGAACATATATTCGTAAAAAGAGTAATGCAATAATAGACGGAAGCTATGCATTGTTTATTTAAAAAGGCTGCGATCAAAGCAGGACAATAGAAATAGTGCGATAAGCAAAAGATGGGACTATCAAATATGTCCTTTCCAGGGGCGAGCTGCGGAATGTTATGTGAAACAGGTATACTGCTCGTTATAGAGACCACCTTAGAGTTCCGTAGTGCGGCATAGCTTTCTGCTCCCCTGGTTGTTTTATCGTTTGTGTGGAAATTTTACTGCCGGACAGGCCTTCCGAAGAGTGGAGTCCTGAAAGTAAGAGAAAATGAAAAAGTCAGCAGCCCCTAGTGTGGTTTAAGCCGTGTTTCGGGCGTGCCATGATTGTGCCCCTCCCCTTTTGCCCATGGTATTTCCAGAGCGTAGTTATGTACGCGCAACACTGGTTTCGCAAGTTTGCAAGGGCTAGGGTTGGGGCCACATTGCTACGTTTGCTCGAAACGTGCCCCGCGGTCTTGTTGTAGGTTACTTCGGGCGCGCTTGACGGTGTCCAGGCGTTTAATGGCCGGACTGGAGAATTGCCTTGAGAGGCTGCTTTGTACTTCCGCTGCGATAGCCGCCGTATGCTCCTCCGTTCGGAGAGAGCGTTCGGTGTTTCCATTGACCGTGATGACTCCTCAAGGGCCTGGCATTTTGAGCTTGAGGTATGCGTAGTGCGGCACCGCATTGAACTTGGCAAATGCAGTTTGCCCGAGCAGTGCGTGATAGCCACTGCGGAACGGGACTATGTCGAAGATTAACTCCTCGCTTCAGAAATTATCCGGAGATCCGAAGACCACTTCAAGTGTAACTGAGCCAGTACAGTTGGCCTCTACACCTGTTATGACGCCTTTAAAGGTCGTTTTAGGGATCGATGCCCATCTTCCGCACTGTATCCTGGTAAAGCAGGTTCAGGCCGCTGCCGCCGTCCATAAGGACTCTAGTGAGGTGAAATCCGTCAATAATTGGGTCTAGAACCAATGCGGCGAAACCGCCAGGACGGGTGCTAGTGGGGTGGTCCCTTCGATCAAAGGTGATCGGGCAGGAAGACCATGGGTTGAACTTTGGGGCGACTGGCTCCATCGCGTATACGTCCCTTAGTGCATGCTTCCGCTCCCTCTTGGGGACGTGGGTTGCGTATATCATGTTCACCGTCCGCACTTGTGGGGGAAAACCTTTCTGTCCACTGTTCTTCGGCGGCCGGGGCTCCTCCTCGTCATCGCTATGCAGCCCCTTGTCTTTGCTTTTGGAATTTAACTTGCCTGCATGCTTGAACACCCAACAATCCCTGTTGGTGTGATTGGCTGGTTTTTCGGGGGTGCCATGTATCTGGCATGAGCGGTCGAGTATTCGGTCCAAACTGGACGGGCCCGGAGTATTTCTTTTGAATGACTTTTTCCACTAACCGGGTTTAGAGCCTCTGAATCCGGCATTAACTGCCGTATCCTCAGCATTGTCGCCGTTCATGCGGCGCTTTTGCTTGTTGTGATGCGACCTGCCACTGCTGTCCTTGGTATCCGAATTACCAGGGCTCTTGGTCATGTTATTGCTGCGAGCTAGCCAGCTGTCTTCTCCCGTGCAAAAGCGGGTCATAAGTGTCGTGAGGGCTGCCATAGATTTCGGCTTTTCCTGTCCTAGGTGCCGTGCAAGCCACTCGTCGTGGATGTTATGCTTGAAGGCTGCTAGGGCCTCTGCATCCGGACAGTCGACGATTTGATTTTTCTTGGTTAGGAACCGTGTCCAGAATTGTCTGGCCGATTCCTCTGGCTGCTGAATTATGTGGCTAAGGTTATCGGCGTCTGGTGGTCGCACATAAGTGCCCTGAAAATTGTCGAGGAATGCGGCTTCCAGGTCCTCCCAGCAACCAATTGATTCTGCTGGAAAGCTGTTAAGCCAATGCCGAGCTGGTCCTTTAAGCTTGAGTGGGAGGTATTTGATGGCGTGTAGGTCATCACCGCGGGCCATGTGGATATGAAGGAGATAGTCCTCGATCCATACCACAGGATCTGTTGTGCCATCATATGATTCGATGTTCACGGGTTTGAAACCCTCAGGGATTTGATGATCCATTACTTCGTCTGTGAAGCATAGTGGGTGTGCGGCGCCTCTGTATTGGGCTATATCACGACGCAGCTCAAACGAGCTTTGTCTACTGTGTTCGGCCCGGCCGGATTGACTGTATCCGGAGTAACGATTACTGTCTCGTGCCGTGGGGCGCCCACGCGATCCGTAGATCGATCTTGTTTTCCTTGCCTTGTCCTCCAATATATCTCGCAGGTCTGGCGCATTTTCCCATGCCTTGGTATTTTTTGAGCGGCGCCGGGGTGCGGCTTGAGTGGAGGTCCGAGAGGCTTCTCTGTCGCGGCCACGGGGTGGCCGATCGGCCGCATCATGTGCTGGTGATGTAGGTTTAGGTGC
This sequence comes from Triticum urartu, assembly GCF_003073215.2. Taxonomy (NCBI): domain Eukaryota; kingdom Viridiplantae; phylum Streptophyta; class Magnoliopsida; order Poales; family Poaceae; genus Triticum; species Triticum urartu. The sequence goes on from NC_053028.1 coordinate 282,261,004, forward strand.
TTCCTCCTCTAGTAGGGGTAGCAACCTATGTTTTGGGTAGCTCTTGGAGGGGCGTTCGAGTTCATACTCTTCGACCGCACGGACTTCAGTCCATCTGTCGGCTAGCAAATCTTGATCAGCTCTAAGCTGTTGCTGCTTTTTCTTGAGGCTGCTCGCCGTGGCTATAAGCCTGCGTTTGAAATGCTCTTGTTCGACGGGATCCTCTGGCACGACAAATTCATCGTCGTCGAGGCTTGCCTTGTCTTCGGAGGGAGGCATATAATTATCGTCCTCGACCTCTCTGTCTGCCGCTCTCTCTTGAGGGCTGGCTTCTCCGTCCTCCTATGCTGAATCTTGCTGGAGGTGGTTGTCTTCGGGCACTCTCCGGGGTGTTATTATCTCCCGTGTTGGAATCACCGTTTTTGCTTTGGCGGGATTTAGAGCGGCGCCGCTGACGCCGGTGCTTAGGCTGCTTCTTGGAGGGGTCATCCTCCGCTGTTCCATCGCCATTGCCTTCTTTTGGGGTGTCCACCATGTATATATCATACGACGAGGTGGCTTTCCAGTGCCCTATAGGTGCTGGTTCTTGATCGTCTCCTGCATCGGCGTCCATACCGTCGATGTCTTCGGAGTCGAAGCCGAGCATGTTGGTTAAATCATCGATAGTGGCTACAAAGTGGGTGGTGGGTGGGCTTTGAATTTCTTCATCATCCGCATCCCAACCTCGCTGACCATAGTCCGGCCAGGGCTCTCCTGATAAAGAGAGAGACTTTAGTGAATTCAGAATATCGCCGAAGGGCGAGTGCTGAAAGATGTCCGTGGCGGCGAACTCCATGATCGGCACCCAATCGGGTTTGATCGGTAGGGGCGCGGAGGGCTCGGAGTCTGGTGTGGAGTCCGTCTCCTTGGAGTCACTTGCTTCGCAGAGAATAGGGCTGGTGTTCGGCTCGATCGCCGTAGAGATTGCAGCCCCCGAGGCGATGTCCAACCACCCATCCTCGATTGGCGCAGTTGGCTCCGAATTAAGGGTCGGAGCTGATGCGGGTGCGGCCTCCAGGGCACTGTTCGGCGGCAGAGCTAGATCATGCCCATCATGACAATGCGGCGCACTCGGCTGCGGCTCGAACCCGTCGAAGATCAAGTCTTCTCGGAGGTCGGCCGTGTAGTTCAAACTTCCAAATCTGACCTGATGGCCAGGGGCGTAGCTTTCGATCTGCTCCAGATGGCCAAGCGAATTGGCCCGTAGTGCAAAGCCACCAAATACGAAGATCTGTCCGGGGAGAAAAGTCTCACCCTGGGTCGCATCGTCGTTGATGATCGTAGGAGCCATCGGGCCTAAAAGTGACGACACAGAGGAACTCTCAATGAAAGCACCAATGTCAGTGTAAAAACTGGCGGATCTCGGGTAGGGGGTCCCGAACTGTGCGTCTAGGCGGATGGTAACAGGAGGCAGGGGACACGATGTTTTACCCAGGTTCAGGCCCTCTTGATGGAGGCAAAACCCTACATCCTACTTGATTAATATTGATGATATGGGTAGTACAAGAGTAGATCTACCACGAGATCAAGGAGGCTAAACCCTAGAAGCTAGCCTATGGTATGATTGTTGTTCGTCCTATGGACTAAAACCCTCCGGTTTATATAGACACCGGAGAGGGCTAGGGTTACACAGAGTCGGTTACAATGGTAGGAGATCTACATATTCGTATCGCCAAGCTTGCCTTCCACGCCAAGAAAAGTCCCTTCCGGACACGAGACGAAGTCTTCAATCTTGTATCTTCATAGTCCAGGAGTCCGGCCGAAGGTATAGTCCGGCTATACGTACACCCCCTAATCCAGGACTCCCTCAGATGGTCTCCTCCTTTACGGAGGGAGACATCAAAAAGCTGCGCGGGGCCGGATACTTAGCCGCGGATATCGTGCACCGGCTGCCAGCCGCGGGGCAGACGTCCCTACCCTGGAACATCACGAAAGGGTGGTTTTCCTCACCCACTTCGTCCGCGGACTGGGGTTTCCCCTCCATCCATTCGTCTGCGGCCTTATGTTCTATTATGGGCTGGACTTCCATGATCTGGCCCCGAATTTCATCCTCAACATCTCCGCATTCATCATCGTGTGCGAGGCTTTCCTCCGCATCCGGCCCCACTTCAGCCTGTGGCTGCAGACCTTCAATGTCAAACTGAAGGTCATAGGCGGCCAACAAGCGGAATGTGGCGGAGCCATGGTGGGCAAAATGCCCAACGTTACATGGCTTGAGGGCTCCTACATGGAGACCATAAAGGGGTGGCATTCGGTGTGGTTCTACATCACCGAGCCGCGCGACACCAACTGGGTGGCGGCCCCCGAGTTTTGATCCAGAATCCCCACGCGGCTCACTTCCTGGAAGGAGAAGGGTCTGTCCTGGGGCTCATCGGTGGAGCTGGACGGACTCCAGAAGTGTATCCGGAACATGATAGGCAAGAAACTCAAGCTTGTCAACATAGTCGAGGTCATGCTCTTCCGCCAGATCCTCCCGTGTCAACAATGGGCTTTCAACTTATGGGAGTTCGACCCGGCCCAGCACCAGACTCTACGCGAGCTCTTCGACACGACGCATAAGAACGTCTAGAAGGTGCTATTCAAGGGCGCCGAGGTCCCCCCTCCCCTTACCGAGGACCGCGGGCTAAGCGTGACGCGCCCTGCGAATCCGGTAAGTCCTGTACATCTCGTAGGGTATTTATTTTTCATAGTTTAACCATGTGCCGGATCTGAGCTCCCATGCCTTTGACAGGACTGGGTGGAGACATCGGAGCAGATTGACTGCCCGGCCCCTCTGCTCGAAGACCCTGCAGACGCTCTCCTGACGAAGATGCGGACCCAGGCTCCTTATGAGGTGCCGGAGAAGAAGATCAAGAAGAAGGCCACGGGAACCCGAAAGAGTTCCCGGCACCAGGTGGTATCGGACTCATCGTCCGATAACTCCGAGACGCACTCCTCCTGTGAAAACGAGGAGGAGGAAGATGAAGATTCCCCCCCTCCAGCCGGGGAGACAAGAAAAGGAAGGCAGCCCCAACCGGGGAGGCCGGAGGGTCCAAGAAGGGAAGGACTCTTCTTCCGGACTATTCCACCACCGCCGCCGATGGCGACGACGAGTGGTTACTCAGGGCCAAGCCCCTGGCGAAGTCGTAAGTATTCGGATACCAGAGTAACTCATAGCATACTTTTGTTGCACTGCTTCTCCTAACGTCAAATATGATTATGCAGTCCGCCCCGAGCCCGTATCGACGTATCCTCGTCGGACGGTTCCTTAGACTCGTCGGATATGAATAGCAAATCACTTCCAACTGCCTCCTCTCCTCGCCCTACGGACAATGTCGAGGTATTGTCTCAAGGGGCACCGAGCCGGGGGAGATAGTCCTGGAGGCGCCTCAAGGCGACCTTCCGGACTTCAGGCGCAAAGGGAGCAAGACTCCCAAGGGCTCCAAGTTCGGCCCTCAGCCAAACACCGCGCCGGAACCTCCAGCGGTTTCGGACTCCGGCAGGTGGCCCCCTTCCAAGAGGGGCAAGCCGCCCGTGCCGGTGACCTCTGTCCATCCAGAGGCACATGACAACCTATTGGGAGCGCTTCATGGTGCTTCCATTGACGAAGAGCACCGCACTATTATGAGTGCGGTGATCAAGAAGGTCCAGTCCGCCAAGAGCAGACTGACTTAAGCCGATGCTAGCCTTCTAACAGGCTTTGAGGTAAGTATTTAAAATATAGGAAAATATTACCGCATAGACAATAGCCCCCGATGCTCTGTTTGGTGTTCACAAAGAAAAGCCGGATAGAGGATCAAATAACATCTGCAGGAGTCTAATATAAGTATGTCTGTATGCGTATGCAGGCTTCGCTGCTGACCTCTGCCGCACTGACTGTAGAGGTTGCCGCACTGAAGCAGAGCCTCGATCGGTCCGAGAAAGAGCTAGGCCTTTCCGAGAGGCAGCTCGTGGAGAATAAAGGTAAGTAACACCTTGTCTATATATATAAAAAAAGATGTGGTTGCAAAATGACAGGATCATCATGGATGTGCCAGGGGCCACGACCGAAGTGGCAACCCTGAAGCAAGCGCTATCTGAGGCCGAAAACAAAGCGGCCAAGGAGCGCACCGAGCAGGAGAAACAGGAGGCACGGGTGGGTGAGGTGCAGCAAGAGCTCCAGGCTCTCGTGAAGAAGCACGAGACTTTGGAGCTTGACTCGAAGACGCGAGAGTCAGAGATTGCCGTGGCCCTCGAGAGCACAAAGCGTGCCAAGGCTCAAGCCCAAAAGTCCCTCCAAGAAATTGAGGCGATGAGGAAGATAGCGGCGGGTAAGGCATTCATTATGCAAAGCAAGCATGTGAAAGTAAATTACTTGTTACTTACCCGAGTCCGGAGCTCTCCAGGAGCATTCGCAGATTTGCCCCGCAGCATGTCAGATGCCGCAAAGTACTACTAGGCTGAGGAGGGGAGCTCGATGGAGAAGTTGTTCTGGTCTCAGTATACTAGGACCGAACACCCAATGCCTGTGAGCGACCAGCTGAAGCAACTGGTCGAGCTGCACAAGGCGGTCAAATAGGCCATGAGGGGCCTTATAGTCCGGATGTGGCCTGGCGACTCCCTTCCCAACAGCTACTTCGGCCTGGTGATGCGGCTTGTGGATGCCTGCCCACGGCTGGAAGTCATAAAGCGGTCCGTCTGCATCGAAGGTGCACACCGGGCTTTTGCCCGTGCGAAAGTGCACTGGGCCAAGATGGACGCCGAGAAGCTGGTGAAGGAGGGACCGCCGCAGGGCAAGGAGCATCACCACCCTGAAATGTATTATGAGGGTGTCCTGAAGGGTGCCCGTCTTGTGGCAGACGAGTGTGCGAAGGATGTAATTTTTGAATGAACTTGCTCGTGTGATCCTGTATGATGAAAACTTGTTCATATGCGCTATGCAACACTTGTTTGAATTTAAAATATTACCTTCTGTGTGGCTATTTATCAAATCTGAGAGATGGCCAGTCATCGGCTTCTACCCCCATGCCACGAGTGTTGGGGTGTTCGGGATAAATCTGAGCACTCTTTTTCCCATTGTTCGGTCCTTCGAGGGAGGTGCTCAGCGCAACGAACAAGGCAATCGGACTATAATGCTTTATCACTCTCACTTAGCCATAGAAGTCTACAGTTTTAAATTTTGGCGAAGCCCCTAGTATTCGGAAGGCCGAATTCGGGGCGCTATAAACGCCTAAGCCGGACAGAGCCGACTCCTCGCCCTAAGCGGCATACGTATTTAGGGACTCGAGACCTCTCGAACAGCGACCAACTCTCGCCTTATCATGACAGTCAGTTTTAGCTTTCTCTACTGAGTTGCTTTCCCAGATGAACCGGGGCACAATCGCAGTAGTTCTCCCAGTGCTACCTTAGCCGATATAGCGGAACCTAAGGTACCAAAACATGGGAGCCGGGCAAACCCAACTATTGACCCGAGACATGATTCGGAGCTGATGCATATAATGCTATAAGTTCGGGGTGCCGCACTGTCGAAAGTGTTCGGACTTCTCACGTCGTATTATGGGTTACGCTTAAGCCCATGGCGTATTGGCCGTACCAGAGTGTACGGGTGCTGAATGTCATGCATGAACATATATATAAAAAAGAATAGAGAATGCGGTAATAGTCTAGTGCTATGCATTGTTTATTCAAAAAGGTGCGTCGAATCAGAATAATACAAGTAGTGCAATAAGAAAAAAGTAGGACTATTTGACATGTCCCCTCCAAGGGCAAGCTGAGGAATGGTATTTAAAGTAGGTATTTCACTCGTTACCAGAGACCACCTGGGAATTCCATGGTGCGATGTAGCTTTCTGCCTCCTTGGTTGTTGTATCGTGTGTCCGGCAATTGTACTGCCGGACGGGGTTTCCAGAGAGTAAAGTCCTGAAAGAGAGAAAAAATAACAAAGCGGGAAGCTCCTAGTGCAGTTGAGCCACGTTTTGGGGCGTGCCGTAGTCGTGCCCCCCACCTATGCCCATGGTATTTTCAATGCGTAATTATGTACACGTGGCGTGGATTTCGCCGTTTGGCTGGGACTGGGGTGGGGGACGCATTGCTATGCGAGCTCGGAACGTGCCAGGCGGTCTTGTTGCAGATTACTTCGGGCGCGCTTGACGGTGTCCGGGTGTTTAATCACCGAACTGGTGGATTGCCTGAAGAGGCTGCCCTGTGCTTCTGCTGCAAGGGCCGCAGTGTGCTCCTCCGTGCGGAGAGAGCGCTCTGTGTTTCCATTGACTGCGATGACCCCCCGAGGTCCTGGCATCTTGAGCTTGAGGTATGCATAATGCGGTCCGTATTGGATCTCGCAAATGCGGTTCGCCCAAGCAGTGCATGATAGCCACTGCGAAACGGGACTATATCGAAGATTAACTCCTCGCTTCGGAAGTTATCCGGGTATCCGAAGACCTTCCAGTGTGATTGAGCCTGTGCAATGGGCCTCTACACCTGGTATGACGCCTTTGAAGGTCGTTTTTGTGGGTTTGATCCTTGAGGGGTCTATACCCATTTTGCGCACTGTGTCCTGATAAAGCAGGTTCAGGCTACTGCCGCCGTCCATAAGGAATCGAGTGAGGTAAAATCCGTCGATGATTGGGTCTAGGACCAGTGCGGCGAATCCGCCATGACGGATACTAGTGGGGTGGTCCCTGCGATCGAAGGTGATCGGACAGGAGGACCATGGGTTGAACTTTGGGGCGACTGGCTCTAACGTGTATACGTCCCTTAGCGCACACTTTCGCTCCCTCTTGGGGATGTGGGTTGCATATATCATGTTCACCGTCTGCACTTGTGGGGGGAACCTCTTCTGTCCTCCGGTGTTCGGCGGCCGGGGTTCCTCCTCGTCATTGCTATGTAACCCCTTATCTTTGTTTTCGGCATTTAACTTGCCGGCCTGCTTGAACACCCAACATTCCCTGTTGGTGTGGTTGGCTGGCTTTTCGGGGGTGCCGTGTATTTGACACGAGCGATTGAATATACGGTCCAAACTGGACGGGCCCGGAGTGCTTCTTTTGAATGGCTTTTTACGCTGACCGAGTTTAGAGCCTCTGAATCCGGCATTGACTGTCGTATCCTCGGTATTGTCGTTGTTGATGTGGCGCTTGTGTTTGTTGTGACGTGACCTGCCATCGCTATCCTTGGTATCCGAAGTACCATGGTTCTTTGATATGTTATCGCTTTGAGCCAGCCAGCTGTCCTCTCCCGCGCAAAAGCGGTTCATGAGTGTCGTGAGGGCTGCCATAGATTTCGGCTTTTCCTGGCCAAGGTGCCGGGTGAGCCACTCATCGCGGATGTTGTGCTTAAAAGCTGCTAGGGCCTCTGCATCTGGACAGTCGACGATTTGATTTTTCTTTGTCAGGAACCATGTCCAGAATTGCCTGGCCGATTCCTCTGGCTGCTGAATTATGTGGCTCAAGTCATCGACATCTGGTGGTCGCACATAAGTTCCCTGGAAGTTGTCGAGGAATGCGGCTTCCAGATCTTCCCAACAGCCAATGGATTCTACTGGCAGGATGTTGAGCCAATGCCGAGATGGTCCTTTGAGTTTGAGTGGGAGGTATTTGATGGCGTGTAGATCGTCACCGCGGGCCATGTGGATGTGCAGGAGGAAGTCCTCGATCCATACCACAGGATCTGTTGTACCGTCGTATGATTCGATATTTACGGGTTTGAAACCCTCTGGGATTTGGTGATCCATTACTTCGTCTATGAAGCATAGGGGGTGTGCGGCGCCTCTGTACTAGGCTATATCGCGACGCAGCTCAAATTAGTCTTGTCCGCTGTGTTCGGCCCGGCCAGATTTACTTTTATTGTATCCTGCGTGATGGTTATCGTCTCGCGTAGTGGAGCACCCTCGTGATCCGTAGATCGATCTTGCGTGTTTTGCTTTGTCCTCCAATACGTCTCGCAGGTCTAGCGTGTTTCCCCGTGCCTTGACATTTTTATTTGAGTGGCGTCGGGGTGCGGGCTGAGCTTTTGGCTGAAATGCCTCTCTGTCGCGGCCACGAGGTGGCCGATCAGCCGCGTCATACGCTGGAGATGTAGGTTTTAATGCTTCCTCCTCTAGTCAGGGTAGCAACATGCACTTTGGGTAACTCTTGGAGGGGCATTCGAGTTCATATTCCTCGGCCGCAAGGACTTCAGTCCATCTATCAACTAGCAAATCTTGATCAGCTTGAAGCTGCTGTTGCTTTTTCTTAAGGCTATTTGCCGTAGCTATAAGTCGGCGCTTGAAGCGCTCTTGCTCGACGGGATCCTCAGGCATGACAAATTCGTCATCATCGAGGCTTGCCTCGTCTTCGGAGGGAGGCGTGTAATTATCATCCTCCGCCTCTCCATCTGCCGCTCTATTGGGAGGGGATTGTCGTCATCTTCGGCACTGTCCGGAGTGCTATTATCTCCTATGTCGATGTCACCGCTTTTGCTTTGGCGAGACTTAGAGCGGCGCCGCTGTTGTCGGCGCTTGGGTTGCTTCTTGGAGGGGTCATCCTCCGCTGTCCCGTCGCCATTGCCTTCTTTGGGTGTGTCCACCATGTATATATCATATGATGAGGTGGCTGTCCAGTGCCCTGTGGGCTGTGGTTCCTGTTCGTCTCCTGCATCGTCGTCCATACCATCGATATCTTCAGAGTCGAAGTCGAGCGTGTCAGTCAAATCATTGACAGTGGCTACTAAGTGGGTGGTGGGTGGGCGGCGAATTTCTTCGTCATCCGCATCCCAATCCTGCCGGACATAGTTCGGCCAGGACTCTCCTGACAAGGAAAGAGACCTTAATGAGTTCAGTATGTCACCGAAGGGCGAGTGCTAAAAGATATCCGCGGAGGTGAACTCCATGATCGGCGCCCAGTCGGATTCGATAGGCACGGGCGCAGGCGGTGCGGAGTCCGTGGCCGGGGAAGAATCCGGCAGTTTGGCGTCATGGCTCTCGTGAAGGGTAAGGTCGATACTTGGCTCGATCACCGCTGAGAATGCGGCCTTCGTGGCGGGGTCTATCCACCCGTCCATGGATGGCGCAATTGGCTCCGAATTGAGGGTCGGAGCAGTTGCCGGTGCAGTCTCCCGAACACTGTCCGATGGTAGAGCTAAATCATGCTCATCGTGACAGTGCGGCGCACTCGGCAGGGGCTCGAATCCGTTGAAGATCAAGTCTCCGCGGATGTCGGCCGTGTAGTTTAAGCTTCCAAACCTGACCTGGTGGCCAGGGGCATAACTCTCGATCTACTCCAGATGGCTAAGCGAGTTGGCCCGAGTGCGAAGCCGCCAAATACAAAGATCTGTCCGGGGAGAAAAGTCTCACCCTCGACAGCATCGCTATCGATGATCGAAGGAGACATCAAGCCCAACGATGATGACACAGAGGAACTCTCAATGAAAGCACCAATGTCGGTGTCAAAACCGGTGGATCTCGGGTAGGGGGTCCCGAACTATGCGTCTAGGCGGATGGTAACAGGAGGCAGGGGACACGATGTTTACCCAGTTGTGTCTTTATCTAAACAGCCCCTAGATTTTATTTACGTGCTCTTTATTATCTTGCAAACCTATCCTATCACACCTACAAAGTACTTCTAGTTTCATACTTGTTCTAGGTAAAGCGAACGTAAGGCGTGCATAGAGTTGTATCGGTGGTCGATAGAACTTGAGGGAATATTTGTTCTACCTTTAGCTCCTGATAGGGTTCGACACTCCTACTTATCGAAAGAGGCTACAATTGACCCCTATACTTGTGGGTTATCAAGACCCTTTTTCTAGCACCGTTGCCGGGGAACAATAGCATGGGGTGAGTATTCTCGTGTGTGCTTGTTTGCTTTATCACTAAGTGGATTTTATTTGCTGTTCTAAGTTATTCTCTATCTTTACTTATGGATATGGAACACGAAATACAAGAAATAGGTTTATTTGCTACTCATGGAGATGGGGAATGTCGGTGTCAAAACCGGCGGATCTCAGGTAGGGGGTCCCGAACTGTGCGTCTAGGCGGATGGTAACAGGAGGTAGGGGACATGATGTTTACCCAGGTTCGGGCCCTCTTGATGGAGGTAATACCCTACGTCCTGCTTGATTGTTCTTGATAATATGAGTAGTACAAGAGTTGATCTACCACGAGATCAGAGAGGCTAAACCCTAGAAGCTAGCCTATGGTATGATTGTTGTTGTTGGTCCTACGGACTAAACCCTCCGGTTTAAATAGACACCGGAGGGGGCTAGGGTTACACATAGTCGGTTACAAGGAAGGAGATCTATATATCCGTATTGCCAAGCTTGCCTTCCACGCCAAGGAGAGTCCCATCCGGACACGGGACGAAGTCTTCAATCTTGTATCTTCATAGTCCAACAGTACGGCCAAAGGATATAATCTGGCTGTCCGGATACCCCTAATCCAGGACTCCCTCAGGGAACCTCCTAAAACCCTTGATGCTCATTATGTGAAAGATATTATGCACTACTTTAATAATCCTGAGAAAATCCCATTCAATTATATAATGGGAGACATGTTGGATCAACGTGAATACTTTAGGGATTGTTGCTTGACTCAAAAAGGGAAACTATTATGGGATCAAATTTATATGTTGCATTGGTATGCTCGGCAACTATGCTTGAGATATGATTATACTTCTTGCTATAGGATGAAGGCTCCACACCTCCCCTTTTCATGCAAATTTAATGATAATGAAACCTTAGCTTCTTATGCTAATGGTACATATGATTACTATGATGTGGTACAAATAGATGAATTTGTTGCTCTTAAGGGTGCTTGTGAAACTGAATCTTTGTTTAAAGAGTTTGAAGATTTTGATGATTCATTTTATTGACATGAAAATTTAGCTATCCTTAAATATTGCTATGAGAATTATAAATTCAATTATGATATTGATGAATTTATTGAGAAAGTCTCCGCTGTCCGAGAAGAGACAAATATTTTGCAGGAGTCTATGGAAGAAGAAATTGATGAAACTGTTAGCTCATTGGGTGAAAAAGATGATGAGGAGCGCGAAGAACAAAAGGAGGAAGATCGGATTAGCTCCCATGCCCACCTTCTAATGAGAGTAACTCTCCAACTCATACATTATTTAATGTCCCGAATGCCATGATAATTGATCCCGTTGATTCGTTTGAAATATCCCTTTTTGATGAACTTGATGCTTGCTATTCTTGTGGCCAAGATGCCAATATGAATTATGCTTATGGAGATGAACTTGCCATTGTTCCTTATGTTAAACATGAAATTTTTGCTATTGCACCCACACATGATAGTCCTATTATCTTTTTGAATTCTCCAAACTACACTATATTGGAGAAGTTTGCACTTAAGGATTATATTGATGGGTGGCCTTTTACCATTGCCCATGATAATTTTGATGAATATAATATGCATGTGCTTGCTGCTCCTACTTGCAATTATTATGAGAGAGGAACTACATCTCCGCCTCTCTATGTTTCCAACACGGTAAAATTGCAAGAAACTTCTTATGCTATGCATTGGCCTTTACTTGATGTGCATGAATTGTTCTTGTTTGACATGCCAATGCGTAGGAAGAGAGTTAGACTTCGTCACTGCTTGATATATGTCGCTTTGTGCTCACTACTAAATGTCAAATCATTGCTAATTCAAATTAGCTTTGATATACCTTGGGATCCGGGTGCATTCATTACTTGAGCACCTTTTGCCTAGCTTAATGGCTTTAAAGAAAGTGCTGCCAGGGAGACAACTCGGAAGTTTTATATAGTCATTTATTTCTGTTGAGTGCTTTCATAGAGTTTAAAAACAAAAAAATAAAGAGGGGAACCCAAAAAATTTCAAAAAGGAAAGTGAAAGTGAGAGAGACAAGCATTGTTGAAGTGAGGGAGCTCCTTGAACTTTGTTCATGATCACAGAAACTTTTCAACAAAAATAATTATCCCCTTGTACAATTCCTTTGTATTATAAAAATAATGTGCCAAGATTTGCCTTTAGGATGTTTACATTGCTTGTTGGTTTGTGCGGTGCAAAATAGAAACTTTGGCTGTTGTGCGTGATTTTACATTTTTTACTGGAATGACAAACGGTTCTGAAACAGTTTGCACTATCTTTCTATACAAATTGTTTATTTTTCCTAATTGTTTCAGAATTTTTGGAGTACATAAGTATAGTGAATGTTCAGATTACTATAGACTGTCCATTTTAAGATAGATTCTGTTTTTGATGCATTGTTTGCTTGTTTAGATGAAACTATCGATTTCTATCAGTGGATTAAGCCATGGAAAAGTTATATTACAGTAGCTACAATGAAAAAACAAAATATGAATTGGGTTGCAACAGTACTTAGAGTAGTGATTTGCTTTATTATACTAACGAATCATACTGAACTTTCTGTTGAGTTTTGTGTGGATGAAGTGATCAAGGATCGAGGAGGTCTCGATATGAGGAGAAGGAGGAGAGGTAAGAGCTCAAGCTTGGGGATCCCCAAGGCACCCCAAGTAAATATTCAAGGAGACTCAAGCGTCTAAGCTTGGGGATGCCCCAGAAGGCATCCCATCTTTCTTCAACAAGTATTGGTATGTTTGCGGTTTTGTTTCATTCATGTGATATGTGCAAATCTTGGAGCGTCTTTTGCATTCAGTTTTCACTTTTCTTTGATGCACCATGCTGGTATAAGATATTCCATGGTTGATTTATAGAATGCTCATTGCACTTCACTTATATCTTTTGAGTGTGGCTTTATAGAATGCTTCATGTGCATCACATATACCATTTGAAGTTTGGATTGCCTGTTTCCCTACACATAGAAAACCGCCATTTGTAGAATGCTCTTTTGCTTCACTTATATCTGTTAGAGCGTGGGCATATATTTTGTAGAAAGAATTAAACTCTCTTGCTTCACTTATATCTATTTAGAGAGATGACAAGAATTGGTCATTCACATGGTTAGTCATTAAATCCTACATAAAACTTGTAAATCACTGAATATGATATGTTTGATTCCTTGCAATAGTTTTGCGATATAAAGATGGTGATATTAGATTCATGCTAGTGGGTGTTGTGGATTGTAGAAATACTTGTGTTGAAGCTTGTGATTCTTGTAGCATGCACGTATGGTTAACCGTTATGTAACGAAGTTGGAGCATGAGGTATTTATTGATTGTCTTCCTTATGAGTGGCGGTCTGGGACGTGCGATGGTCTTTTCCTACCAATCTATCCCCCTAGGACAATGCACGTAGTACTTTGTTTCGATGACTAATAGATTTTTTTCAATAAGTATGTGAGTTATTTATGACTAATGTTGAGTCCATGGATTATACGCACTCTCACCCTTCCATCATTGCTAGCCTCTTCGGTACTGTGCATTGCCCTTTCTCACCTTGAGATTCGGTGCAAACTTCGCTGGTGCATCCAAACCCCGTGATATGATACGCTCTATCACACATAAGCCTCATTATATCTTCCTCAAAACAGCCACCATACCTACCTATCATGGCATTTCCATAGCCATTCTGAGATATATTGCCATGCAACTTCCATCATCATCATATACATGACTTGATTATTTATTGTCATATTGCTTTGCATGATCATAAGATAGCCAGCATGATGTTTTCATGGCTTATCATTTTTTATTTCAATGCCATGCTAGATCATTGCACATCTCGGTACACCGCCGGAGGCATTCATATAGAGTGATATCTTTGTTCTAGTATCAAGTTGTAATATTGAGTTGTAAGTAAATAAAAGTTTGATGATCATCATTATTAGAACATTGTCCCATGTGAGGTTATCAAAATAAAAGTGGCCAAAGAAGCCTACAAAAAAAGAAAAAGAGAGAGAAAAAAATATAAAAAATGAGAGAAAAGAGAGAAGGGACAATGTTACTATCCTTTTACCACACTTGTGCTTCAGAGTAGCACCATGTTCTTCATATAGAGAGTCTCTTGAGTTATCACTTTCATATACTAGTGGGAATTTCCATTATAGAACCTGGCTTGTATATTCCAACGATGGGCTTCCTCAAGTGTCCCAGGTCTTCATGAGCAAGCAAGTTGGATGCACACCCACTTAGTTTCAGTTTGATCTTTCATACACTTGTAGCTCTAGTGCATCTATTGCATGGCAATCCCTACTCCTCACGTTGACATCAATTGATGGGCATCTCCATAGCCCGTTGATTAGCCGTGTCGATGTGACACTTTCTCCCTTTTTGCCTTCTCCACACAACCTCCATTATCATATTCTATTCCACCAATTGTGCTATATCCATGGCTCACACTCATGTATTGCGTGAAAGTTGAAAAGGTTTGAGAACATCAAAAGTATGAAACAATTTCTTGGCTTGTCATCGAGGTTGTGCATGATTTGAATATTTTGTGTGATGAAGATGGAGCATAGCCAGACCATATGTTTTTGTAGGGATAACTTTCTTTGGCCATGTTATTTTGAAAAGACATGATTGCTTTATTAGTATGATTGAAATATTATTGTCTTAATGCGAAATGATAGACTATTGCTTTGAATCACTCGTGTCTTACTATTCATGCCATGATTAGATTACATAATCAAGATTATGATAGGTAGCATTCCACATCAAAAATTACTATTTTTGTCATCTACCTACTCGAGGACGAGTAGGAATTAAGCTTGGGGATGCTGATATGTCTCCGTCGTATCTATAATTTTTGATTGTTCCGTGCCAATATTCTACAACTTTTACATACTTTTGGCAACTTTTTATACTATTTTTGGGACTAACATATTGATCCAGTGCCCAGTGCTTGTTCTTGTTTGTTGCATGTTTTTTGTTTCGCGGAAAATCCATATCAAACGGAGTCCAAACGGGATAAAAACTTACAGAGATTTTTTTTGGAATATATGTGAATTTTGGGAAGTGGAATCAACGTGAGACGGTGCCCGAGGGGGCCACGAGGGTGAGGGGCGTGCCCCAGGGGGTAGGGCGCGCCCTGGACCCTCGTGGCCACTCCGTAAGGCGATTGGTGCCCTTATTTCGCTACAAGAAAGCCAATATCCGGATAAAAATCGTGTCAAAATTTCATCCCAATCGGAGTTACGGATCTCCAGGAATTTAAGAAACGGTGAAGGGGCAGAATCAGGGAGCGCAGAAACAGAAGGAAATAGAGAGAAAGATCCAATCTTGGAGGGGCTCTCGCCCCTCCGCCACCATGGAGGCCATGGACCAGAGGGGAAACCCTTCTCCCATCTAGGGGGAAGGTCAAGGAAGAAGAAGAAGGGGAAGGGGGCTCTCTCCCCCTCTCTCCCGGTGGCGCCGTAACACCGCCAGGGCCATCATTGTCACCGCAATCTACACCAACAACTTCACCGCCGTCATCACCAACTCGCTCCCCCTCTATGCAGCGGTGTAACCCCTCTTTTACCCATTGTAATCTCTACTTAAACATGGTGCTCAATTCTTACATCGACGCGGCTAATCAACGGGCTATGGACATGCCCATCAATTGATGTCAGTGCGAGGAGTAGGGATTGCCATGCAACGGATGCACTAGAGCTATAAATGTATGAAAGCTCAACAAAAGAAACTAAGTGGGTGTGCATCCAACTTGCTTTCTCACGAAGAACTAGGGCATTTTGAGGAAGCCCATTGTTGCATATACAAGTCGAGTTCTATAATGAAAATTCCCACTAGTATATGAAAGTGACAAAATAAGAGACTCTCTATCATGAAGATCATGGTGCTACTTTGAAGCACAAGTGTGGAAAAAGGATAGTAACATTGTCCCTTCTCTATTTTTCTCTCATTTTTGGGGCCTTTTTTTTGCCTTTATCTCCTTTTTTTATTTCCTCACACGGGATAATACTTTAAGAATGACGATCATCACACTTCTATTTATTTACAACTCGATACTAGAACAAAATATGACTCTATATGAATGCTTCCGGCGGTGTACCGGGATGTGCAATGATTCAAGAGTGACATGTATAAAAAATTATGAGCGGTGGCTTTGCCACAAATATGATGTCAACTACATGATCATGTAAGGCAATATGACAATGATGAAGCGTGTCATAATAAACGGAACGCTGGAAAGTTGCATGTCAATATATCTCGGAATGGCTATGGAAATGCCATAATAGGTAGGTATGGTGGCTGTTTTGAGGAAGATATATGGAGGCTTATGTGTGATAGAGCGTATCATATCACGGGGTTTGGATGCACCGGCGAAGTTTGAACCAACTCTTGAGGTGAGAAAGGGCAATGCACGGTATCGAAAAGGCTAGCAATGATGGAAGGGTGAGAGTGCGTATAATCCATGGACTCAACATTAGTCAAAAAGAACTCACATACTTATTGCAAAAATCTACAAGTCATCAAAACCAAGAACTACACACATGCTCCTAGGGGGATGGATTGGTAGGAAAAGACCATCGCTCGTCCCCGACCGCCACTCATAAGGAGGACAATCAAAGAAACACATCATGCTTCAAATTTGTCACACAGCGGTTACCATACGTGCATGCTACGGGACTTGCAAACCTCAACACAAGTATTTCTCAAATTCATAAATACTCAACTAGCATGACTCTGATATCACCATCTTCATATCTCAAAATAATCATCAAGTATCAAACTTCTCATAGTATTCAATGCACTCTATATGAAAGTTTTTATTATACCCATCTTAGATGCCTATCATATTAGGACTAATTTCATAACCAACGAAAATTACCATGCTGTTCTAAAAGACTCTCAAAATAATATAACTTAAGCATGAGAGATCAATAATTTCTATAAAATAAAACCACCACCGTGCTCTAAAAAGATATAAGTGAAGCACTAGAGCAAAATTATCTAGCTCAAAAGATATAAGTGAAGCACATAAAGTATTCTAATAAATTCCGATTCATGTGTGTCTCTCCCAAAAGGTGTGTACAACAAGGATGATTGTAGTAAACTAATAAGCAAAGACTAAAATCATACAATATGCTCCAAGCAAAACACATATCATGTGGTGAATAAAAATATAGCCGCAAGTAAAGTTACCGATAGACGAAGACGAAAGATGGGATACCTTCCGGGGCGTCCCCAAGCTTAGGCTTTTGGTTGTCCTAGAATTTTAACTTGGGGTGCCTTGGGCATTCCCAAGCTTATGCTCTTGCCACTCCTTATTCCAAAATCCATCAAATCTTTACCCAAAAACTTGAAAACTTCACAACACAAAACTCAATAGAAAATCTCATGAGCTCCGTTAGTATAAGAAAACAAACCACCACTTTAAGGTACTACAATGAACTCATTATTTATTTATATTTTTGTTAAAACTACTCTATTCCAACTTCTCTATGGTTCATACCCCCTGATACTAGCCATAGATTCATCAAAATAAGCAAACAACATAGGAAAAACAGAATCTGTCAAAAAAAGAACAATCTGTAGCAATCTGCAGGTTTCGAATACTTCTGTAACTCCAAAAATTCTGAAAAATTTGGACGACCTAAATAATTTGTATAGTGATCTATTGCAGTTGGAATTGGTATTTTACGCTCTCTGGTAAAAAATGAAAATTATTCTCGTGAGCGCATACTTTGTGTTTTTATCAGCAAGATCAAACAACAATCACCCAAGAAGATCCTAAAGGCTTTACTTGGCACAAACACTAATTAAAACATAAAAACACAATCATAACAGGGGATAGATGGTTTATTGATTACTAAACAGGAACAAAAGGCAAGGATCAAAACTAAAATTGGGTTGCCTCCCAACAAGCGCTATCGTTTAACGCCCCTAGCTTGGCATAAAAGCAAGAATAGATCTAGGTATTGTCATCTTTGGTATGCAATCCATAAGTGGCTCTCATTATAGATTCATGAGGTAATTTAATTTTCTTTCTAGGAAAGTGTTCCATGCGTGTCCTTAACGGAAATTGGAATATAATGTTTCCTTCTTTCATGTCAATAATTGCGCCAATCATTCTAAGGAAAGGTCTACCAAGAATAATAGGACATGTAGGATTGCAATCTATATCAAGAACAATGAAATCTACGGGCACATAATTCCTATTTTCAACAATAAGAACATCATTAATCCATCCCATAGGTTTCTTAATGGTGGAATCCACAAGGTGCAAATTTAAAGAACAATAATCAAATTCACGGAAACCTAACACATCACACAAAGCTTTTGGAATCGTGGAAACACTAGCACCCAAATCACACAAAGCATAGCATTCATAATCTTTAATCTTAATTTTAATAGTAGGTTCCCACTCATCATAAAGTTTTCTAGGGATAGAAACTTCTAGTTCAAGCTTTTCTTCATAAGATTGCATTAAAGCATCAATGATATGTTTAGTAAAAGCCTTATTTTGATCATAAGCATGAGGAGAATTTAACACGGATTGCAACAAGGAAATACAATCTATCAAAGAGAAATTATCATAATTAAATTCCTTGAAATCCAAAATAGTGGGTCCATTGCTATGTAAAGTTTTGACCTCTTCAATCCAACTTTTATTAATTTTAGCATCAAGATCTAAAAACTCTGAATCATTGGGACACCTTTTAACTAAAGTTGACTCATCTCCAGTCCCATATTTATCAAGATTCATATTGGAAAACAAAGATTTAATAGGAGACACATCAATCACTTTTAGATCTACATCTTTATTATCATGAAAACTAGAAGAACACACTTTCACAAAGTAATCTTTTTTAGCACGCATCCTACCGGTTCTTTCTTTGCATTCATCAATGGAAATTCTCATGGCCTTGAGAGACTCATTGATATCATGCTTAGCTGGAATAGATCTAAGTTTCAAAGAGTCAACATCAAGAGAAATTCTATCCACGTTCCTAGCCAACTCATCAATCTTAAGCAATTTTTCTTCAACCAAAGCATTGAAATTCTTTTGTGAATTCATAAATTCTTTAACAGTAGTCTCAAAATCAGAGGGCATCTTATTCAAATTTCCATAAGAGTTGTCGTAGGAATTACCATAATTATTAGGAAACGTCCTAGAATTAAAATTTCCTCTATACACGTTGTTGCAAAATTGTTCCTACCAACAAAATTCACATCCATAGATTCATTATTATTCTCAACAAAAGTGGACAAAGGCATATCATTAGGATCAGAAGAAACACTCTTATTAGCAAACAATTTCATAAGTTCATCCATCTTTCCACTCAAAACATTAATCTCTTCAATCGCATGAACCTTTTTACTAGTGGATCTTTCACTGTGCCATTGAGAATAATTAACCATAATATTATCTAGGAGTTTAGTAGCTTCTCCTAAAGTGATTTCCATAAAAGTGCCTCCCGCGGCTGAATCTAAAAGATTTCTAGAAGCAAAATTTAATTCGGCATAAATTTTTTGTATAATTATCCATAAATTCAAACCATGTGTAGGGCAATTACATGTCATTAATTTCATCCTCTCCCAAGCTTGTGCAACATGCTCATGATCTGGTTGCTTAAAGTTCATAATATCGTTTCTAAGAGAGATGATCTTAGCGGGAGGAAAATACTTAGAGATAAAAGCATCTTTGCACTTATTCCATGAATCAATACTATTTTTAGGCAAAGAAGAGAACCAAGTTTTAGCACGATCTCTAAGAGAAAAGAGAAATAGCTTCAATTTAACAATATAATTATCCACATCTTTCTTCTTTTGCATATCACACAAATCAACAAAGTTGTTTAGATGGGTAGCGGCATCTTCACTAGGAAGGACAGAAATTGATCTTTCATGACAAGATTCAACAAAGCAGCATTAATTTCACAAGATTCGGCATTGGTAATAGGAGCAATCGGAGTGCTAGTAAAATCATTGTTGTTGGTATCGGAAAAGTCACATAATTTAGTATTATCTTGAGAAATCGTGACAAACAATCAATCCAACACACAATCACACAAGAAGCGAGCGAAAAGAGGCAAACGAAAAAAGGGCAAATAAAACGGCAAAGGTGAAGTGGGGGAGAGGAAAACAAGAGGCAAGTGGCAAATAATGTAATGCGAGGGAGAAGAGTTTGTGATGGGTAGTTGGTATGTCTTGACTTGAGCGTAGATCTCCCTAGCAACAGCGCCAAAAATCCTTCTTGCTACCTCTTGAGCATGCGTTGGTTTTCCCTTGAAGAGGAAAGGGTGATGCAGCAAAGTAGCTTAAGTATTTTCCTCAGTTTTTGAGAACCAAGGTATCAATCCAGTAGGAGATTACACGCAAGTCGCCTAGTACCTGCACAAACAATCAAGAACCTTGCAACCAACGCGATAAAGGGGTTGTCAATCCCTTCACAGGCACTTGCAAAAGTGAGATCTGATAATAATAAGATAAATATTTTTGGTATTTTTGTTGTATAGATTGAAAAGTAAATATTGCAAAATAAAATAAATAGTAAACTAGAATTGTAGATCGGAAACTTATATGATATAAAATAGACCCCGAGGCCATAGGTTTCACTAGTGACTTCTCTCATGATAGCATGTATTACGGTGGGTGACAAATTACTGCCGAGCAATTGATAGAAAAACGCATAGTTATGAGAATATATAGGCATGATCATGAATATAAGCATCACGTCTGTGTCAAGTAGACCGAAACGATTCTACATATACTACTATTACTCCACACATCGACCGCTATCCAGCATGCATCTAAAGTATTAAGTTTATAAGAACAGAGTAACGCATTAGGCAAGATGATATGATGTAGAGGGATAAACTCAAGCAATATGATATATATCCCATCTTTTTATCCTTGATGCCAACAATACAATACGTGCCTTTCTACCCCTACTGTCACTGGGAAAGGACACCGTAAGATTGAACCCAAGGCTAAGCACTTCTCCCATTGCAAGAAAGATCAATCTAGTAGGCCAAACTAAACCGATATTTCAAAGAGACTTGCAAAGATATCAAATGATGCATATAAGAATTCAGATAAGAACCAAATAATGTTCATAGATAAACTTGATCATAAATCCACAATTCATCGGATCTCGGCAAACACACCGCAAAAGAATATTACATTGAATAGATCTCCAAGAACATCGAGGAGAACTTTGTATTGAGAAGAAAAGAGAGAGAAGAAGCCATCTAGCTAATCACTATGGACCCGAAGGTCTATGGTAAACTACTCACACATCATCGGAGAGGCTATGGTATTGATGTAGAAGCCCTCCGTGATCGATTCCCCCTTCGGCAGATCACCGGAAAAGGCCATAGATGGGATCTCACGGGTACAGAAGGTTGTGGCGATGGAAAATTGGTTTCGTGGCTCTATTGGATGTTTTTAGGGTATAAAAGTATATATATATATAGGCGAAAGAAGTACGTCGGTGGAGCTACGAGGGGCCCATGAGGGTGGGGACGCGCCCTCCTACCTCGTGGCTGCCTTGTTGCGTCTCTGACTTCCACTCCAACTCTCCTGGATTGCGTTTGTTCCAAGAAAGATCCTCGCGAAGGTTTTGTTCCGTTTGATATTCCTTTTCTGCGAAACACTGAAATAGGCAAAAAACATAAACTGGCACTGGGCCTTTGGTTAATAGGTTAGTCCCAAAAATAATATAAAAGTGCATATTAAAGCCCATTAAACATCCAAAACAGATAATATAATAGCATGGAACAATAAAAAATTATAGATACGTTGGAGACATTCCAGTCTAGCAGATGTAGGGGATTGTAGGTGTACCGGCCTATCTATCGGATAAGGTGACCTCTTCGGAAAGACTGTGTCTCGGTCATCTATTTCTCAAACATCATGCAGTGCAAGAAATAAAATGGAGGAGATCGAGTCTTGTGGGAAAAGTGCGCAAACCTCTGTAGAGTGTATAAACTAATCATGGTTAGCCGTGTCCCCGGTTATGGACATCTTGAGTACCTGGTACTTGAATTATTATGTTGATCTCATCACTCTATTTAAATGAATTTGTTGGGTTATTCATGTTAATTTGGGATTGAGTTGGGGGTACCTTCTCAATAATTTCATTAAACTTTGTAGTTAAATAAAATATATTCCTTTGTTGTAGGAAAAAAATTAGCTTTATGCAAATGATAACCGTAGAACCTCCACCAGCCAAATATGCATGTAGTGATAGCTGTTATTTGTTCATTGGTCTATGGTGTTATCTTGCCAGCATATTCCATGTGCTGACCTACACGGCTACAACGTATCAGGTTGCAGAATTTTCAAACGAAGAGTAAGGTGCGATAGGTCGTTGTCATGCACTCAGTTTTTCCATGGAGTGGGATGGACTCATTTATCTTTGAAGCTTCCGCAGTTATTTTGTTTAGATGGCCTTCAGCTATATTGTTGTAATAAGTACTATTTCTGAGATAGTCGTGTAATAAGTGTGTGATTGAACTCTACAATAAATCCTCGAGTACTGTGTGTGTCAGCACTAAAGATCTAGGGATGACACATAAGCACAGAGACTGCAGTCCATTGGGATCGGGTCGCTACATTACTATTATTCAATTTTTATTTTTGAATTTGAGTCTCCATCTTATCTCATAAAAAGCACCAACTAGGAGCCAATATGATCGTGCTCATGTATTGGGTGTAGTTAATATTCGAGTGTTTTTCATGAATGGATCAATGTTTGAGCATGATGGGCTAGGGATGACTTATTTTAGCATTGATATTTTGAAAGACATGGTTTCTTGTTGATATGCTTGAGTATCTAAATTACTATGTCAAAACTAGAGTATTACTTTGAATCATATAAATGTCCATGCTATAAAGAAAAGAATATGATATGACTTGATGAACAGCACTCCACATCAAAAATTATGTATTTATCTCTTACCTACTCGAGGACGAGTAGGAGTTAAGCTCGGGCATGCTGATATGTCTCCAATGTCTCTATAATTTTTGATTGTTCCATGTTGTTTTATTATCAATCTTGGATGTTTTATAATCATTTTATATCATTTTTTGTACTACCCTATTGACATAGTGCCCAGTGCCAGTTCATGTTTTTCCATGTTTTTTACATCGCAGGAAATCAATATCAAACGGAGTCCAAATGGCACGAAACTTTACAATGAATTTTTATGGGCCAGAAGGAAGGCAATGGGCCCTGCTTGCACCTAGGGGTGCCACGAGGGGGGCACAACCCACCAGGGTGCGCCAAGAGGCCCTAGCGTGCCCCGAAGGGTTGTGCCCACCTCGGGTGCCCCCAGACCGCCTCTTTGCTCTATAAATACCCCAAAAATCCCAGAACCCTAGGGGAGTCGACGAAATATTCATCCAGCCGCCGCAGAGTCTAGAAACACCAGATCCAATCTAGACACCATCACGGGGGGGGGGGGGGGGGGGTCACCACTTCCATTGGTGCCTCTACGATGATGCGTGAGTAGTTCTTTATAGACCTTTGGGTCCTTAGTTAATAGCTAGATGGCTTCATCTCTCTCTATTGATTCACAATACAATGGTCTCTTGGAGATCCATATGATGTAACTCTTTTGCGGTGTGTTTGTTGGGATCGATGAACTTCGAGTTTATGATCAGATCTATGTTTTTATATCCATGAAAGTATTTGAGTTCCTTTGATCTCTTTTATGCATGATCTCTTATAGCCTCGTATTTCTTCTTTGAGATTTGGGTTTTGTCTGGCCAACTCGATCTATTTATCTTGCAATGGGAAGAGGTGCCCGGTAGTGGGTTCGATCTTACGGTGCTTGATCCCAGTGACAGAAAGGGAACTGACACGTATGTATAGTTGCTACTAAGGATAAAAATACGAGATCTATATCTATCACCATATAGATAAACGGATCTTGTCTACGTCATGTCATCATTCTTATTGCATTACTCCGCTTTTCCATGAACTTAATACACTAGATGCATGCTGGATAGCGGTCGATGTGTGGAGTAATAGTACTAGATGCACACAGGAGTCGGTCTAGTAATCTTGGACATGATGACTATGTAATGATCATTGCCTGGATATCGTCATAATTATTTGAAGTTCTATCAATTGCCCAACAGTAATTTGTTTACCCACCGTGTGCTATTTTTCTCGAGAGAAGCCACTAGTGAAACCTACGGCCCCCGGGTCTTATTTCTCATATATTTGCCTTGCGATCTACTTTTTCCTTGCTTTTATTTTCAGATCTATTAAACCAAAAATACCTCCTGCACTTTATTTTATTTGCGATCTATTTATCCAATCTATTACAACATTTTTACCGTCATGCACCAATTTCTGGCGTCGTTACCCGAAAGGGATTGACAACCCCTTTAACACTTCGGGTTGTGAGGTGTTGTTATTTGTGTGCAGGGGCTATTTATGTTGTGTTGCTTGGTTCTCCTACTGGTTCGATACCTTTGGTTTCATAAGTGAGGGAAATACTCTACCGACACTGTGCTACATCATCCCTCCCTCTCCGGGGAAATACCAACGTAGTTCCAGCTACCATCAAGCACCGCTAGAACACACACCAACAATTGTTAGCCGTGTGCGGCGCCCCCTCCATAGTTTATGCCTCCGTTCATATCTTCGTAGTGCTTAGGCGAAGCCCTACGCGGATCACTTCAACATCACCATCACCACGCCGTCGTGCTGACGGAACTCTCCCACGACACTTTGTTGGATCAAGAGTTTGAGGGACGTCATCGAGCTAAACGTGTGTAGAACTTGGAGGTGCCGTGCGTTCGGTGCTTGATCGGTCGGAACAAGAAGAAGTTCGACTACATCAACCGCGTTGTCAAACGCTTCCGCTTTCAGTCTACGAGGGTACATGGACACACTCTCCACCTCTTGTTGCTATGTATTTCCTAGATAGATCTTGCGTGAGCGTAGGAATGTTTTTGAAATTGCATGCTACATTTCCGAATAGTGGCATCCGAGCCATGTCTATGCGTAGATGATATGCATGAGTAGAACACAAAGAGTTGTGGGCGGTGATCATCATACTTCTTACCACCAATGTCTTATTTTGATTTGGCGGTATTGTTGGATGAAGCGACCCGGACCAACCTTACATGACCACGTTCATTAGACCGGTTCCACTGATAGCACTGTTCAAGATATCTTCCGATATGCCGATAAATCGGCCGATTTATCGCTTACCGCTGTCAGACCGATAAGATAAATCGGCCGATAAATCTGCCGATATGGCGATAAATTGGTCGATATGCCGATAAACTGGCCGATTTACCCCTTATCATGGGTCGAGCGATAAGTTCCCGATAAGCGATATCCCTAACATTGACTGATAGACATGCAACTAGTTTTGCATAAAGGTGGCTGGCGGGTGTCTGTTTCTCCAACTTGAGTTGAATCGGATTTGACTGCGGCCGGTCCTTGTTGAAGGTTAAAACAACAAACTTGATAAATCACCGTTGTGGTTTTGATGCGTAGGTAAGAACGATTCTTACTAGAAGCCAGTAGCAGCCACGTAAAACTTGCAACAACAAAGTAGAGGACATCTAACTTGTTTTTGCAGGGCATGTTGTGATGTGATATGGTCAAGACATGATGTGATATACGTTATTGTATGAGATGATCATGTTTTGTATAAGTTATCGGCAACTGGTAGGAGCCTTATGGTTGTCGCTTTATTGTATGAAATGCAAATGCCATGTAATTGCTTTACTTTATCACTATGTGTTAGCGATAGTTGTAGATGCAATAGTTGGCGAGATGACCACGAAGCTACGATGGAGATCAAGGTGTCAAGCCGGTGACGATGGATATCATGACGGTGCTTTGGACATGGAGATCAAAGGCACAAGATGATGATGGCCATATCATGTCACATATTTTGATTGCATGTGATGTTTATCTTTTATGCATCTTATTTTGCTTAGTTCGGTGGTAGCATTATAAGATGATCCCTCACTAAAATTTCAAGGTATAAGTGTTCTCCCTGAGTATGCACCGTTGCGACAGTTCGTCGTGCCGAGACACCACGTGATGATCGGGTGTGATAAGCTCTACGTTCACATACAACGGGTGCAAGACAGTTTTGCACATGCGGAATACTCGGGTTAAACTTGACGAGCCTAGCATGTACAGACATGGCCTCGGAACACTAGAGACCGAAAGGTCGAACGTGAATCATATAGTAGATATGATCAACATAGAGATGTTCACCATTGAAAACTACTCCATCTCACGTGATGATCGGACATGGTTTAGTTGATATGGATCACGTGATGTAACATCCCAATTTTCAATTTGGATGTTATTCATTAGGTCATCATATGCATCCATATTTTTTGCATTTTGAATTTGTTTTATTTGGAATCTTGATCCTAGAAACCTTAAGCAACTCAAGGACCAACTGAGAGAGTTGGGGGTTTTCACAAAAATCCATTTTTGAGTTTTCAAAATTGGTAAATTGGATCAAAGTGATTTTATTTGAAATTATCTTTCCAGTGATTTCAAATAAATAAAATAATGAGGAAATTTAATTTTGAATAAAAATATGTTTATTTGATTTTATTTGCAATTTTATTCGGTTGCATTTTATTAAATAAGGCAAACAGTTGCATTTTTAAAAATAGCATGTATCCCAAAAAAATGTTTGCGTTGTCCCGAATATTTGGAGGGGGTGGTGAAAATTGTTTCTGGAATTTTAGGATTTTTATTTTATTTTTATTTGGATTTTTCTTCGCGGCGTTATTAAAAAACTTCTTCGGACCGACTCGGCCGAAGCCCAGCCGGCCCAGCAGTGCCCCCGCCTTCCCTGAGCCGCCACCAGAGTCCGTCGCCCGCATGTGACGCCACCACCGCTGAGTCCGGCTCGGACTCTGCCTCCCCGCCGCCGCCTTGCCCCCTCTTCCAAGCCCGACCCGGCCCCTCTCCCCCCTCTTTAAAGAGCCGAGGCCCCGTCCCTCTCCTCCTCACAAGTCGCCGACGCAACCACCGCCGCCTGCCGCACCGCCGACGCCGCCTCGCCGTGCCGCTTAGCCACTGCCGCCTGCCGTGCCGTGCCATCGCCGGACCTTGCCACCGCCCGCGCCTTGACCCGCCCCGTGGGACGCCGCCGCTACCGAAACCGTCCGGCCTCGCTGGAGCCGTCGGGTTTTCCCTGCTGAATAGCCCGTACCGGTATAACCTCGATCCGGTTTTTTCGGTTTTCTTTTCTAAACTCGGTTTATTAGTTAGGTTAGTTTATTTAGCGGACGTTCGTCTGTTAGACTTCGTTGGCAAATAGTTTTCGTTCGTTAGGTTTCTGTAGCGAACATTCGTTCGTTAGATTTTTCTTTTTCTGTTTATTTTTGGCCAGGGACCTATTTGTAATTATTTTCATTATAGATTAGTCCCTGGTCTTTAAACAATCACAACATTTTGCTCATTTATCCAAATCCAACGAAACCAATGCCAAATTATTCGTTACGATCCCCTATGTTCAGATAATCAACTTAAACATGTTTTTGAAAGTTTAATATTTGGTTTCAAATAGGTTTGAATTTGAACTTCTTTTGATTGTAACTTGAGTTTCGTATCTCCGATTTGATTGATTCTTGTTGCAAATCGAAGCTCTTCATTTGAACTTTCTGTTTAGATCTTTTTATTTGGATTTACCTTTGCATCTTATGCTTGAGTGCTTATGTATGCTATTGTTTGTCTATGATAGATTTTCTGAAGTGTGAAGCTTGCTACTACAATTCTCTAGGGTTTTCCGATCGTCAGCAAGGCAAGTTACACTTTGATTATATCCCTTTATTACCCATTTTATGCATTAGTTTCAACCCTAAAAATTTGCATGAGTAGGGTTGGGAACATGTCGTTATTGTTAAGTAGTTGATGAGGTAGAAACATATTGTCCTTTTTATCAACCCGAGAATATACATTATGCTTTCATTGTTAAGCCATGCTCGTAGACGGGATTGGTATGTGTGATTCATGGAAGTTGCGAGAGTAATAACTAAGGGAAACTTAGGGTGGCTACTTTAATACACATCTGGGTGGATTGGTTGTGGGCACCTGGGGAAATCCAGTGTTACCCTAGGATATCCCGGAGTACCCATGTGATCGTCCTATGGAATGCCACCCAGGCTCAAAGGGCTCATAATATTTTTCATGCTGGAAACATCCGTGTGCAGCCACAAGCCATTATAGGCTCTGGCATAGCTGAGTAAGTTGTGTGATCTCTTTCAGTGGTAGACTAGCTGATGTAGGGGAAAGTAGGTGGTACTGTCTACCCAGTGTAAAGAGTTAATGCTTCAGAAAGACTATGTCTCGATCTTCCGATCATGGATGTGGTCGAGTCTTGTGGGGAAAAGTACACAATCCTCTGCAGAGTGTATAAACTAATCATGGTTAGCCGTGTCCCCGGTTATGGACATCTTGAGTATCTGGTATTTGAATTATTGATTGATCTCATCACTTTACTTAATGAATTTGTTGGGTTTTTAATTTTATTACATGGTAATTTGGGATTGAGTTGGGGGAACCTTCTTAATAATGGCATAAACTTGGTAGTTAAATAAAATATATTCCTTTGTTGTAGGGAAAATTAGCTTTATGCAAATATTAAACTTAGAGCCTCTACTAGCCAAATATGCATGTAGTGGTAGCTATTATTTCATCATTTTCTCTATAGTGTGATCTTGCCAGCATATTCCATGTGTTGACCTACATGGCTGCAACATATCATGTTGCAGAGTTTTCACACGAAGAGTAAGGTGCGATAGGTCGTTGTCATGCACTCAGTTTTGCCGTGGAGTTGGATGGACTCATTTACCTTCGAAGCTTCCGCGGTTATTTAGATGGCTGTCAGCCATATTATTGTAATAAGTACTCTTTATGAGACACTCGATGTAATAAGTGTGTGATTGAACTCTGTTATAAATCCTCGAGTACTATGTGTGTCAGCAATACCGATCCAGGGATGACACTTAAGCATAGAGACTACGGTCGATTGGGATCGGGCCGCCACACGTGATCATTTAGATGACTCGAGGGATGTCTATCTAAGTGGGAGTTCTTAAGTAATATGATTAATTGAACTTAATTTATCATGAACTTAGTCCTAATAGTATGTGCATATCTATGTTATAGATCAATAGCTCGCGTATAGCTCCCATGTTCTATTTTGATATGTTCCTGGACAAAACTAAATTGAAAGATAATAGTAGCAATGAACGTTTGACAAGCTCAGTATGATGACTACTTGCTAGTTTAGTGCACCATGCTTTACGGCTTAGAACTGGGACTTAAAAAATGTTTTGAACGCCACGGAGCATATGAGATGTTCCAAGAGTTGAAGTTGGTATTTCGGACTCATGCCCATGTTGAGAGGTTTGAGACCTCTGACTAGTACTTTGCCTACAAGATGGAGGAGAATGGCACAACCAGTGAGCATGTACTCAGAATGTCTGGGTAGTACAATCGCTTGAATCAAGTGGGAGTTAATCATTGCTACCTCTTGAGCACTGGCGTTGGTTTTCCTTGAAGAGGAAGGGATGATGCAGCAAAGTAGTGTAAGTATTTCCCTCAGTTTTTGAGAACCAAGGTATCAATCCAGTAGGAGGCTACGCGTGAGTCCCTCGCACCAGCATAAAACAAATAAATCCTCGCAAACAACGCGATAAGGGGTTGTCAATCCCTACACGGCCACTTATGAGAGTGAGATCTGATAGATATGATAAGATAATATTTTTGGTATTTTTGTGATAAAGATGCAAAGTAAAATAAAATCAATGTAAAAAAGCAAAGTAAATAACTAAGTATTGGGAGATTAATATGATGAAGATAGACCCGGGGGCCATAGGTTTTACTAGTGGCTTCTCTCGAGAGCATAAGTATTCTACGGTGGGTGAACAAATTACTGTTGAGCAATTGACAAAATTGAGCATAATTATGAGAATATATAGGTATGATCATGTATATAGGCATCACATCCGAGACAAGTAGGCCGACTCCTGCCTGCATCTACTACTATTACTCCACTCATCGACCGCTATCCAGCATGCATCTAGAGTATTAAGTTAATGAAAACAGAGTAACGCCTTAAGCAAGATGACATGATGTAGAGGGATAAACTCATGCAATATGATGAAAACCCCATCTTGTTATCCTCGATGGCAACAATACAATACGTGCCTTGCTGCCCCTACTGTCACTGGGAAAGGACACCGCAAGATTGAACCCAAAGCTAAGAACTTCTCCCATTGCAAGAAAGATCAATCTAGTAGGCCAAACCAAACTGATAATTCGAAGAGACTTGCAAAGATAACCAATCATACATAAAAGAATTCAGAGAAGATTCAAATATTGTTCATAGATAGACTTGATCATAAACCCGCAATTCATCGGTCTCAACAAACACACCACAAAAAGAAGATTACATCGAATAGATCTCCACAAGAGAGGGGGAGAACATTGTATTGAGATCCAAAAAGAGCGAAGAAGCCATCAAGCTACTAACTATGGACCCGTAGGTCTGAGGTGAACTACTCACACTTCATCAGAGGGGCTATGGTGTTGATGTAGAAGCCCTCCGTGATCGATGCCCCTTACGACGGAGCTCCGGAACAGGCCCCAAGATGGGATCTCGTGGATACAGAAAGTTACGGCAGTGGAATTAGGGTTTTGGCTCCGTATCTGATCGTTTTGGGGTACGTAGGTATATATAGGAGGAAGGAGTACATCGGTGGAGCAACAAGGGGCCCACGAGGGTGGAGGGCGCGCGTGGGGGGGAGGGGGGGTAGGCGCGCCCCTACCTCGTGGCCTCCTCTTTTATGTCTTGCCGTAGTGTCCAATTCTCCTGGGTCTTCTTCATTGAGAAAATCACGTTCCCGAAGGTTTCATTCCGTTTGGACTCCGTTTGATATTCCTTTTCTTCGAAACCCTAAACCAGGCAAAAAACAACAATTCTGGGCTGGGCCTCCGGTTAATAGGTTAGTCCCGAAAATAATATAAAAGTGGATAATAAAGCCCAATAATGTCCAAAACAGTAGATAATATAGCACGGAGCAATCAAAAATTATAGATACATTGGAGACGTATCAATCTTCCAGATAAGATAGTGATTGACAGAGTTCTCTAGTCACTATCACCAAGCTACTAGAACTTCGTGATGAACTGTAATATGCAAGGGATGACGAAAACGATCCCCAAGCTCTTCGCGATACAAAAATCAGCGAAGGTAGAAATCAAGATAAAGCATTAAGTGTTGATGGTTGACAAGACCACTAGTTTCAAGAAAAAGGGCAATGGAAAAGAAAGGAAACTTCAAGAAGAACGACAAGCAAGTTGCCACTCCCGTGAAGAAACCCAAAGCTAGACCTAAGCCTGAAACAGAGTGCTTCTTCTATAAAGGGAATGGTCACTAGAAGCGGAACTACCCCAAATACTTGGCGGATAAGAATGATGGCAAAGTGAACAAAGGTATATTTGATATACATGTTATTGATGTGTACTTTACTAGTGTTCATAGTAACCCCAAGGTATTTGATATCATTTCAGTTGCTAAGATTAGTAACTCAAAATAGGAGTTGCAAAATGAACAAAGACTAGTTAAGGGCGAGGTGATGATGGGGGTTGGAAGTGATTCCAAGGTTGATAGGATCACCATCACACACTCCCTCTACCTTCGGGATTAGTGTTGAACCTAAATAAATGTTATTTGGTGTTTGCGTTGAGCATGAATATGATTGGATCAAGTTTGTTGCAAATATGATTATTCATTTAAGTCAGAGAATAATTGTTGTTCTGTTTACATGAATAAAACCTTCTATGGTCATACACCCAGTGTAAATGGTTTATTGAATCTCGATCGTAGTGATACACATATTCATAATATTGATGCCAGAAGATGCAAAGTTGATAATAATAGTGCAACTTATTTGTGGCACTACCGTTTAGATCATATTGGTGTAAAGTGCATGATGAAAAACTCCATCCATATGGACTTTTGGAATCACTTGATCCTTGCAAACCATGCCTCATGGGCAAGATGACTAAAACTCCGTTCTCTGGAACCATAGAGCGAGCCACCGACTTATTGGAAATAATACATACCGACGTATGTGGTCCAATGAGTGTTGAGGCTCGCGGCGGGTATCGTTGTTTTCTGACCTTCACAGATGATTTGAGAAGATATGGGTATATCTACTTAATGAAACAAAGTCTGAAACATTTGAAAAAGTTTAAAGAATTTCAGAGTGAAGTGGAGAATCATCGTAACAAGAATTAAAGTTTCTACGATTTGATCGTAGAGGCGAATATTTGAGTTACGAGTTTGGCCTTCATTTAAAACAATGTGGAATAGTTTCACAACTCACACCACCTGGAACACCACAGCGTAATGATGTGTACGAACGCCGTAACCATACTTTATTAGATATGGTGCGATCTATGATGTCTCTTACCGAATTACCACTATTGTTTTGGGGTTATGCATTAGAGACAACTGCATTCATGTTAAATAGGGCATCGTCTAAATCCATTGAGACGACGCCGTATGAACTATGGTTTGGCAAGAAACCAAAGATGTCGTTTCTTAAAGTTTGGGTTTGCGATGCTTATGCGAAAAGGTTTCAAACTGATAAGCTCGAACCCAAATCGGAGAAGTGCGTCTTCATAGGATACCCAAAAGAAACCGTTGGGTACACCTTCTATCACAGATCCGAAGGCAAGATTTTTTTGCTAAGAATGGATCCTTTCTAGAAAAGGAGTTTCTCTCGAAAGAAGTGAGTGGGAGGAAAGTAGAACTTGATGAGGTAATTGTACCTTCTCTCGAATTGGAGAGTAGCTCATCACCGAAATCAGTTCCAGTGATGACTACACCAACTAGAGAGGAAGCTAGTGATAATGATCATGAAACTTCAGATCAAGTTACTACCGAACCTCGTAGGTCAACCAGAGCATGTTCCACACCAGAGTGGTACGGTAATCCTGTTCTGGAAGTCATGTTACTAGACCATGACGAACCTACGAACTATGAGGAAGTGATGATGATCCCAGATGCCGATAAATGGCTTGAGGCCATGAAATCTAAGATAGGATCCATGTATGAGAACAAAGTGTGGACTTTGGTGGACTTGCTCGATGATCGACAAGCCATTGAGAATAAATGGATCTTCAAGTGGAAGATAGATGCTGATGATAGTGTTACTATCTACAAAGCTCGACTTGTCACAAAAAATGTTTTCGATAGGTTCAAGGTGTTGACTACGATGAGATTTTCTCACTCATAGCGATGCTTAAGTCTGTCCGAATCAAGTTAGCAATTGCCACATTTTATGAAATGTGGAAAATGGATGTCAAAACTGCATTCCTTAATGGATATCTTAAAGAAGAGTTGTATATGATGCAACCAAAAGGTTTTGTCGATCCTAAAGGTGCTATGAGAGTTGTATATGATGTAAAGAAGCTCCAGCGATCCATTTATGGACTGGTGCAAGCATCTTGGAGTTGGAATATATGCTTTGGTGAGGTGATCAAAGCATATGGTTTTATACAGACTTTCAGAGAAGCCTGTATTTACAAGAAAGTGAGTGGGAGCTCTGTAGCATTTCTGATATTATATGTGGATGACATATTGTTGATCGGGAATGATATAGAATTTCTGGATAGCATAAAAGGATACATCAATAAGGGTTTTTCAATAAAAGACCTCGGTGAAGCTGCTTATATATTGAGCATCAAGATGTATAGAGATAGATCAAGACACTTGATAGGACTTTCACAAAGCACATACCTTGACAAGATTTTGAAGGAGCTCAAAATGGATGTGTCAAAGAAAGGGTTCTTACCTCTGTTACAAGGTGTGAAGTTGAGTAAGACTCAAAACCCGACCACGGCAGAATATATAGAGAGAATGAAAGTCATTCCCTATGCCTTGGCCATAGGTTCTACAAATTATGCTATGCTGTGTACCAGACCTATTGTGTACCTTACCATGAGTTTGGCAAGGGGTATGATAGTGATCCAGGAGTGGATCACTGGACAGCGGTCAAAGTTATCCTTAGATACTGAAGAGGACTATGGAAATATTTCTCGGTTATGGAGGTGATAAAGATAAAGAGTTCATTGTAAAGAGTTACGTCGATGCAAGCTTTGACACTAATCTAGATGACTCTGAGTCTCGATCTGGATACATATTGAAAGTAGGAGAAATTAGCTAGAGTAGCTCCGTGCAGAGCATTGTAGACATAGAAAATTTACAAAATACATACGGATCTGAATTTGGAAGACCCGTTGACTAAACTTCTCCCACAAGCAAAACATGATCACACCTTAGTACTCTTTGGGTGTTAATCACATAGGAATGTGAACTAGATTACTAACTCTAGTAAACCCTTTGGCTGTTGGTCACATGGTGATGTGAACTATGGATATTAATCACATAAAGATGTGAACTATTGGTGTTAAATCACATGGCGATGTGAACTAGATTATTGACTCTAGTGCAAGTGGGGGACTGAAGGAAATATGCCGTAGGTGCAATAATAAAGTTGTTATTTTATATTTCCTTATATCATGATAAATGCTTATTATTCATGCTAGAATTGTATTAACCGGAAAATTGATACATGTGTGGATACATAGACAAAACACCGTATCCCTAGTAAGCCTATACTAGACGAGCTCGTTAATCAAATATGGTTAAGTTTCCTAACCATAGACATGTGTTGTCATTTGATGAATGGGATCACATCATTAGGAGAATGATGTGATGGACAAGACCCATCCGTTAGCTTAGCATAATGATCGTTAAGTTTTATTGCTATTGCTTTCTTCATGTCATATTCATATTCCTTTGACTATGAGATTATGCAACTCCCGGATACCGGAGGAATACCTTGTGTGCTATCAAACGTCACAACATAACTGGGTGAATATTAAGATGCTCTACAAGTATCTCTGAAGGTGTTTGTTGGATTGGAATAAATTGAGATTAGGATTTGTCACTCCGAGTATCGGAGAGGTATCTCTGGGCCCTCTCGGTAATGCACAACATAATAAGCCTTGCAAGCAATGTGACTAATGAGTTAGTTGCGGGATGATGCATTAAGGAACGAGTAAAGAGACTTGCCGGTAATGAGATTGAACTAGGTATGGAGATACCGACGATCGAATCTCGGGCAAGTAACATACCGATGACAAAGGGAATAACCTATGTTGTCATTATGGTACGACCGATAAAGATCTTCATAGAATATGTGGGAACCAATATGAGCATCCAGGCTCCGCTGTTGGTTATTGACCGGAGAGGAGTCTCAGTCATGTCTACATTATTCTCGAACCCGTAGGGTTCGCATGCTTAACGTTCGATGATGATTTTGTATTATATGAGTTATGTGATTTGGTGACCGAATGTTGTTCGGATTCCCGTATGAGATGACGGACATGATGAGGAGTCTCAAAATGGTCGAGAGGTAAAGATTCATATATTGGACGATGATATTCAGACACCGGAAGGGGATTTGGTCATCCCCCGCCAACTACATGGGCCTTAATGGGCCAAGAGGGGGGCACACCAGCCCCTAAGGGGCTGGTGCACCCCTCCCATATGGGTTGGCCAAATTGCAGTAGAAAAGGGGAAGGAGGAAAGGAAAAAGGGAATAAGATTCCTCCTTACCCCTCTTCCCTTCCTACTCCGAATAGGAATAGGAAAGGGGGGAGGCCGAATTGGGAAGACCCCAAGTAGGATTCCTCCTACTTGGGCCGCCCCTTGGCTGCCTCTCCTCCCCTCCAACCTATATATATATATATATATAAGGGGTACCGCTAGAACACACACCAACAATTGTTAGCCGTGTGCGGCGCCCCCCTCCACAGTTTACGCCTCCGGCCATATCTTCGTAGGGCTTAGGCGAAGCCCTGCGCGGATCACTTCACCATCACCGTCACCACGCCGTCGTGCTGACGGAACTCTCCCTCGACACTTTGCTAGATCAAGAGTTCGAGGGACGTCATCGAGCTGAATGTGTGCAGAACTCAGATGTGATGTACGTTTGGTGCTTGATCGGTCGAAAGGAGAAGAAGTTCGACTACATCAACCATGTTGTCAAACGCTTCCGCATTCGGTCTACGAGGGTACGTGGACACACTCTCCCCCTCTCGTTGCTATGCATCTCCAAGATAGATCTTGCGTGAGCGTAGGAATTTTTGAAATTGCATGCTACATTCCCAACAAACCACCCACCGTAACCGGGAACTCCCCGAAATTTTCCTCGCCCTCGCTTCTACTACAATTTTTTCCGTCATGGATGGCCCAAAGAATGTCTTGCAGGTGCGTCTCCGGCCCACCTAGGACGAAAAGCCCATTTTCTTTCATGATTTTTTGTCATAGAAGTAGGAGCCCACCACATCTATGATGATACCGGGTTTTGTCACAATTATCGTCATAGAAGTGTCATAAGCATGACAGATTTTTTTGTTCGTTCCAAAATGTCACGAATGTGTCTTTTTTTGTAGTGTATGTGATGAAGTCGGAGTATGATTTATTTATTGATTGTCTTCCTTATGAGTGGTGGTCGGGTACGAGCGATGGTCTTTTCCTACCAATATATCCCCCTAGGAGCATGCGCATAGTACTTTGTTTTGATGACTAATAGATTTTTGCAATAAGTATGTGAGTTGTTTATGACTAATGTTGAGTCTGTGGATTATATGCACTCTCACCCTTCCACCGTTGTTAGCCTCTCTAGTGTCGCGCAACTTTCGCCGATACCATGCACCCACCATATACCTTCCTCAAACAGCCACCATACCTACCTATTATGGCATTTCCATACCATTCCGAGATATATTGCCATGCAACTTCCACCGTCCCGTTTATTATGACACGCTTCAGCATTGTCATATTGCTTTGCATGACCGTAAGATGGCTAGCATGATGTTTACATGGGTTGTCCGTTTTTTGATGTCATTTGCTACGCTAGATCATTGGACATCCCGGTACACCGCCGGAGGCATTCGTATAGAGTCATATTTTGTTCTAAGTATCGAGTTATAATTCTTGAGTTGTAAGTAAATAAAAGTGTGAAGATCGTCATTAGTAGAGCATTGTCCCATGTGAGGAAAGGATGATGGAAGCTATGATTCCATCACAAGTTGGGATGTGTCTCCGGACTTTGCAAAAATAAAAGAGGCCAAGAAGCCCACCAAAAAATGAGAGAAAAGAGGGAAGGGGCAATGTTACTATCCTTTTTCCACACTTGTGCTTCAAAATAGCACCATGATCTTCATGATAGAGAGTCTCCTATGTTGTCACTTTCATATACTAGTGGGAATTTTTCATTATAGAACTTGGCTTGTATATTCCAATGATGGGCTTCCTCAAATTGCCCTAGGTCTTCGTGAGCAAGCGGGTTCGATGCACACCCACTTAGTTTCTTTTTGATCTTTCATACACTTATAGCTCTAGTGCATCCGTTGCATGGCAATCCCTACTCACTCACATTGATTTCTATTGATGTGCATCTCCATAGCCTGTTGATACGCCTAATTGATGTGAGACTATCTCCTTCTTTTTGTTTTCTCCACAACCACCATATTCTATTCCACCTATAGTGCTATGTCTATGGCTCACGCTCATGTATTGCGTGAAAGTTGAAAAGGTTTGAGAACACCAAAAGTATGAAACAATTGCTTGGCTTGTCATTGGGGTTGTGCATGATTTGAATATTTTGTGTGATGAAGATGGAGCATAGCCAGACTATATGATTTTGTAGGGATAGATTTCTTTGGCCATGATATTTTGAGAAGACATGATTGCTTTATCAGTATACTTGAAGTATTATCGTTTTCACGTCAATATTAAACTTTTGTTTTGAATCTTATGGATCTGAACATTCATGCCACAATAAAGAAAATTACATGGATAAATATGTGACGTAGCATTCCACATAAAAAATTCTTTTTATCATTTACCTACTCGAGGACGAGCAGGAATTAAGCTTGGGATGCTTGATACGTCTCCAACGTATCAATAATTTATAATTGTTCCATGCTATTATATTATCTCGTTTGGATGTTTTATATGCATCAATATGCTATTTTGCATTATTTTTGGGACTAACTTAATAACCTAAAACCCTGTGCCAGTTTCTGTTTTCCCTTGTTTTTTAGCTTCGTCGAAAAGGAATACTAAACAGAGTTAAACGGAATAAAATTCACAATGATTTTTCCTGGACCAGAAGACACCAGGGGACTTGGAGTGCAAGTGAGAAGAGCCACGTGGCGGCGGCAAGGGTGGAGGGCGCACCCAAGGGGGGGGGGGCGCTCCCTACCTTGTGGGGCCCTCGGTGAGTCCATGACCTAGATCTTCGTCCAATATATTCACATATATTCCAAAACCCTCAGAAGCATCCACAAAAACAATTTTCCACCGCCGCAACCTTCTGTTCCCGTGAGATCCCATCTTGGGGCCTTTTCCGGCATCCTGCCGGAGGGGGATTTGATCAAGGAGGGCATCTACATCAACTCTATTGCCCTTTCGATAGAGTTGATGTAGATGCCCTCTATGATCGAATCCCTCTCCGGCAGGATGCTGAAAAAGGCCCCAAGATGGGATCTCATGGGAATAGAAGATTGCGGCGGTGCAAAAGTGTTTTCGTGGATGCTTCTGGAGGTTCGGGAATATATGTGAATATATAGGAGGAAGAACTAGGTCAAGGGAGTCACGAGGGTCCCACAAGGTAGGGGGCACTCCCCCCCCCCCCCCCCCGGGGGCCCCCCCCCCCCCCCCCCGAGGGCGCGCCCTCCACCCACTCTTGTCGCCGCCTGGTGGCTTTTCTGACTTGAACTCCAAGTCCCCTGGGTGTCGTTTGGTCCAAAAAAATCATCACAAAAGTTTTATTCCGATTGGACTCTGTTTGATATTCTTTTTTGTGAAGCTAAAAAACAAGGAAAATCATAAACTCGCACTAGGCTCTGGGTTAGTAGGTTACTCCCAAAAATAATATAAAATAGCATATTAATGCATATAAAACATCCAAAACAGATAATATAATAGCATGGAACAGTAAAAAATTATAGATACGTTGGATACATATCAAAGCTCAAGAAGTAGCAACAACCTATAGCATAACCATGCTACAACAGGCAGCGTTAACAACTAGGAGAGGAGATGGGAGTGCTAGCAATGAGGGTACAATTGCCCTGGTGTCGCCTATACCGACAGGAGGTGGTTAGGTTTCCTTAGCTAGAATATTTTTTAGAGCATCTATAGTTGGGGGCCTCAAACCCGTCTCGAATGCCCGGGCGGGCTGACCGTTAAGTGACCGGTCACAAAAAACCGAGAAACCGGGCGCCTCAGACGTCTGTGGTGTCTGGCACCCCTCATATCCTACCAAGATATGGGGCAGATATGTGGCTGCCCGGGCGCATCCGTCACGTCAGCACGACCCACCCCAAGCCCGCATATATCCCCTCATATGAACCCTAGACAGCGGTCCGGTCAGTCCGTTGCACTCTCTCCATCCTTTCCTCTTCCCAATTCGGTCCATGGAGGATGACTAGAGCGGTTCTGGCTCCAAAGGCGACGAGAGCGATGTCGATGCGGTCGCTCTCCACATTGCTTTGTGCTTCTCCCATCTAGATCACGGCGGTAGAAGCGGAGGCAGCTCATGGAACGACGCACCGCCCCCCTTCGCCCACCATCACAGTGCGGGCCACGTTGTCGGGTCCTCCCGTCCGTCGTGCCACACCGGTGGGAGCACCGCCCACTCCGCCCCACTCCAGGTACACCGCCTCGCCGCCACCACATCCATTGTACCTCAGGAGGGCGTCCACAGGCACCGTCAGGTGCCGGTGCCGGGCCGGTCAAGGATGCTTGAGTCGGAAGCGTGGGCCATACGGTGTGAGCGGCAACGCCCGAGGGAGTCCATGGCAGCGGACGA
Organism: Triticum urartu; assembly: GCF_003073215.2. NCBI lineage: Eukaryota > Viridiplantae > Streptophyta > Magnoliopsida > Poales > Poaceae > Triticum > Triticum urartu. The sequence goes on from NC_053028.1 coordinate 282,300,766, forward strand.
CACGTCGGTGAGGCACCGGGCACTCGCGTGCGCGTCGGTCGATCCCGAGGACGCGATCATTGCTTCTGTCTTCCATCGCTCCCTGGTAACGGCGAAGACGAATGCACGACAGTTGCGGCGAAAGAATGCCAAAGCGCTCTGGCTCGCTATCAAGCTGTCGGAGCGCAAGACAGCAGCGAAGGCGAGTATATCGTTAGAAACGTCACAGAGGAAAAGTTTGCCACAAATCCAATCGTCCATGGTGTTAACTTAATAGCCAAAGTATGCCAAAAGTTAACCCATGGATTCCTTTCTTGGCGCCTTTAGTTTAGACATTAGAGAATGGGTTTTATCATTTATGTTGTTATGTCCAACTTTTGTTATTAGGAATTTCAATTGCTCAAAAATATCATCGCTTTGTTGGACGCATGCTCAAAAATACCACTAGACACCATTACTATCAGTTCAAATCTCGTTTTCCACTGGACCAACATGTCATCTCTCTATCTCACTATAATAAAGTGTGGGTCCTACTTGATTCCAATGGTGTTCTTATTTTCCTCTAAAATTATTCGCCTGCTTACTCCGGACAAATGGGGTCCATATTTATCATTGTGAGATAGAGAGAACTGACATGTGGGTTTAGATGTATTTTGTCGTATAACAAGGTCAACCGATTTGGCCTGACAATAATGATGTCTAATGGTATTTTTAAGCAAACATCTAATGGACTGATGTCACTTTTGAGATATCTAATGGCATTTTTAGCAAGTATCTAATGAAACGATGACATTTTGAAGTAGTTGTAATTTTTAATGTCAAAATTGAGTAGTGGAACACAACTAGTAGATAAAAACCCTTAGTGAATAAGTTCTACCACAACACTAGAAGGACATAAACATGACCATCAAAGAACCCCATAGTTAGCATAGATGTCGATACCACTTAATTATAACCACTAAAACTGTCATACGATAATTTCAACACATGCATAACAGGGGTTCACCACTTGATCACATCCTCTCATTTTTTTCTCTTAGAGATGGAAATATCAACGTAAAAATCGGCCATCCATGGCGATCGATGTCCACCAATGGTCCCCGATCAAATGACTCGCACGAATAGACTCTATTTCCTCCACATGTATACATCTCGACAGGATCAGTGTTACCGCGTGGCAAGAATGGCGAGGATGAGGAGGGGGTCTAGCAAGCGGCCCCTCTCATTTTATGAGCACAGGCGATCCTCGTCTTCCTCTCCCCTTCCATGCACGCCAACAAAGTATCAGCATTACCCCTGTGAGCAGATCTCGCATAAAGGGCCAGCTAGGATATGGTCTTCTACGGATATATCTTCTCCCGATTTGGCCTTTTCGGTTTGCAACTTATTACTTGATTGATATTTGTTCTACTTTCGATTTCTTAGAATTGTTACTCGGCAGTATCAAGTTTCCCTTTTCTGCCCCAAGCTAAGATTCTGCATCTCTCCTCCACTGACTCCTTAACAGCTTAAGGGCATCTCCAACGGTGACCCTTAAACCTTCCGCATACGTTCGGACTGTGGAAGTCATTCAACACGGGCAATGAATCGGTCCATGGCGCAGTGCGGACGTACTTTCTCCTATAAATCGGAGACAAATGTGGGGGGTTTTGCGGGTGTCCGGACAGCAACCGAGCACGTTTCTGACCGCCTAGACCCATCCAAACCTCTCTCTTGCCCGCATGCTTCCCGGCCAAAATGGTATGTGCCACTACAGAGTGATAGTGCCCGCATTCATGCCCGGTCAGAGTGGACGTGACCGCTCACCGGCACCAGCATTGAAGCAGCGCATCAGCCGAGAGAGCGCCACCCACAGTGGTTCCCGGTGCAGATGACTGGTCCGTGTTCAAACTGTTGGGGAACATAGTAATTTCAAAAAGATTCCTACGCACATGCAAGATCATGGTGATCCATAGCAACGAGAGGGGGGAGTGTCGTCCACATACCCTCGTAGACCGTAAGCGGAAGCGTTATGAGAACGCGGTTGATGTAGTAGTACATCTTCACAATCCGACCGATCCAAGTACCGAATGTACAACACCTCCGAGTTCAGCACACACTCAGCTCGGTGACGTCCCACAAACTCCGATCCAGCAGAGCTTCGAGGGAGAGTTCCGTCAGCACGACAGCGTGATGACGGTGATGATGATGCTACCGACGCAGGGCTTCGCCTAAGCACTGCTACGATATCGCCGAGGTGGATTATGGTGGAGGGGGGCACCGCACACAGCTAAAAGATCAACTGATCAACTTGTGTGTCCATGGGGTGCCCCCCTCCCCACATATATAAAGGAGGGAGGGGCGGCTTGCCGGCCTCTCTAGGCGTGCCAAGGGGGGGAGGAATCCTCCTCCGAGTAGGAGTAGGATTCCTCCTTTCCTAGTCCTACTAGGAGGGGGAAGGAAGGAGAAGGGGAGGAGAAGGAAAGAGGGGGCACAGCCCCTCCCGAGTCCAATTCGGACTAGGCCCATGGGGGGCACGCGGCCAGCCCTCGTGGCTTCTCCTGTTTTTCCCTTAAAGCCCACTAAGGCCCATATGTACTCCTGTATTCCCGTAACTCCCCAGGTACTCCGAAAAATACCCGGATCACTCAAAACATTTCCGATGTCCGAATATAGCCTTCCAATATATTGATCTTTACGATTCGATCATTTCGAGACTCCTCGTCATGCCCGTGATCTCATCCGGGACTCTGAACAACCTTCGTAACATCAAATCACATAAACTTATAATACCAATCGTCACCGAACGTTAAGCGTGCGGACCGTACGGGTTCGAGAACTATGTATAAATGACCAAGACATGTCTCCAGTCAATAACCAATAGCGAAACCTGGATGCTCATATTGGCACCTACATATTCTACGAAGATCTTTATCGGTCAAACCGCATAACAACATACATTGTTCCCTTTGTCATCGGTATGTTACTTGCCCGAGATTTGATCGTCGGTATCTCAATACCTAGTTCAATGTTGTTACCGGAAAGTCTCTTTACTCATTTTGTAATGCATCATCCCGCAACTAACTCATTAGTCACATTGCTTGCAAGGCTTATAGTGATGTGCATTACCGAGAGGGCCCGGAGATACCTCTCCGACAATCGGAGTGACAAATCCTAATCTCGATCTATGCCAACTCAACAAACACCATCGGAGACACCTGTAGAGCACCTTTATAATCACCCAGTTACGTTGTGACGTTTGGTAGCACACAAAGTGTTCCTCCGGTATTCGGGAGTTGCATAATCTCATAGTCAGAGGAACATGTATAAGTTATGAAGAAAGCAGTAGCAACAAACTAAACAATCATCGTGCTAAGCTAACAGATGGGTCAAGTCAATCACATCATTCTCTAATGATGTGATCCCATTAATCAAACGACAACTCATGTATATGGCTAGGAAACTTAACCATCTTTGATTCAACGAGCTAGTCAAGTAGAGGCATACTAGTGACACTCTGTTTGTCTATGTATTCACACATGTATTAAGTTTCTGGTTAATACAATTCTAGCATGAATAATAAACATTTATCATGATATAAGGAAATAAATAATAACTTTATTATTGCCTCAAGGGCATATTTCCTTCAGTCTCCCACTTGCACTAGAGTCAATAATCTAGTTCACATCCTTATGTGATTAGTTCACATCTCCATGTCACTAATACCCAAAGGGTTTACTAGAGTCAATAATCTAGTTCACATCGCTATGTCATTAACACCCAAAGAGTGATCATGTTTTGCTTGTGAGAGAAGTTTAGTCTACGGGTCTGCAACATTCAGATCCACATGTATTTCGCAAATTTCTATGTCTACAATGCTCTGCACGGAGCTACACTAGCTAATTTCTCCCACATTAATATGTATCCAGACTGAGACATAGAGTCATCTAGATCGATGTAAAAAGCTTGCATTGACGTAACTCTTTACGATGAACTCTTTTATCACCTCCATAACCGAGAAATATTTCCTTAGTCCTCTAAGGATAATTTTGACCGTTGTCCAGTGATCTACTCCTAGATCACTATTGTACTCCCTTGCCAGAATCATGCTAAGGTATACAATAGGACTGGTAAACAACATAGCATACTTTATAGAACCTATGACTGAGACATAGGGAATGACTTTTCATTCTCTTTCTATTTTCTGCTGTGGTAGGGTTTTGAGCCTTTACTCAACTTCACACCTTGCAACATAGGCAAGAACTCCTTCTTTGACTGCTCCATTTTGAACTACTGCAAAATCTTGTCAAGGTATGTACTCATTGAAAAAACTTATCAAGCGTCTTGATCTATCTCTATAGATCTTGATGCTCAATGTGTAAGCAGCTTCATCGAGGTCTTTCTTTCAAAAAATCCATTCAAATACTCATTTATGCTTTCCAGAAAATTCTACATTATTTCCGATCAACAATATGTCATTTACATATACTTATCAGAAATGTTGTAGTGCTCCCACTCACTTTCTTGCAAATACAGGCTTCACCGCAAGTCTGTATAAAACCATATGCTTTGATCACTTTATTAGATGGATCGTTGGAGCTTGCTCACTTTGTTAGCACCTTTAGGATCGACAAAACCTTCTGGTTGCATCATATACAACTCTTCTTTTAAGAAATCCATTAAGGAATGCAGTTTTGACATCCATTTGCCAGATTTAATAAAATGCGGCAACTGCTAACATGATTCAGAGAAACTTTTAAGCATCGATACTAGTGAGAAAATCTCATCGTAGTCAACACCTTTAACTTGTCGAAAACATTTTTGCGACAATTCGAGCTTTGTTGATAGTAACACTACTATCAGTGTCCGTCTTCCTCTTGAAGATCCATTTATTTTCTATGGCTTGCCAATCATTGGGCAAGTCAATCAAAGTCCATACTTTGTTCTTTATACATGGATCCCATCTCAGATTTCATGGCCTTAAGCCATTTCGCGAAATCCGGGCTCATCATCGCTTCCTCATAGTTCGTAGGTTCGTCATGGTCTAGTAATATGACTTCCAGAAAGGATTACCGTACCACTCTGGTGCGTACCATACTCTGGTTGTCCTATGAGGTTCGGTAGTAACTTGATCTGAAGTTTCATGATCATCATCATTAGCTTCCTCACTAATTGTCGCAGAAATCACTAGAACTGATTTCTGTGATGAACTACTTTCCAATTCGGGAGAAGGTACAATCACCTCATCAAGTTCTACATTCCTCCCACTCACTTCTTTCGAGAGAAGCTTCTTCTCTAGAAAGGATCCACTCTTAGCAATGAATGTCTTACCTTCGGATCTGTAATAGAAGGTGTACCCAACAGTTTCTTTTGGGTATCCTATGAAGACACACCTTTTCGATTTAGGTTTGTGCTTATCAAGCTGAAAATTTTTCACAGAAGCATCACAACCATAAACTTTAAGAAATGACAACTTTGGTTTCTTGCCAAACCACAATTCATATGGTGTTGTCTCAACGGATTTAGATGGTGCCCTATTTAACGTGAATGCAGTTGTCTCTAATGCATAACCCCAAAACGATAGTGGTAAATCGGTAAGAAACATCATAGATAGCACCATACCTAACAAAGTACGGTTACGATGTTTGGACACACCGTTACAATGTGGTGTTCCAGGTGGCGTGAGTTGCGAAACTATTCCGCATTGTTTCAAATGAAGACCAAACTCGTAACTCAAATATTCGCCTCCACGATCAGATCGTCGAAACTTTATTTTCTTGTTATGATGATTTTCCACTTCACTCTGAAATTCTTTGATCTTTTCAAATGTTTTAGACTTATGTTTCATTAAGTAGATATACCCATATCTGCTCAAATCATCTGTGAAGGTCAGAAAATAACGATACCCACCGCGAGCCTCAACACTTATCGGATCGCATACATCAGTATGTATTATTTCCAATAAGTCAGTTGCTTGCTCCATTGTTCCGAAGAACGGAGTCTTAGTCATCATGCCTATGAGGCATGGTTCGCAAGCATCAACTGATTCATAATCAAGTGATTCCAAAAGCCCATCAGCATGGATTTTCTTCATGCGCTTTACACCAATATGACCTAAATGGCAGTGCCACAAATAAGTTGCACTATCATTATTAACTTTGCATCTTTTGGCTTCAATATTATGAATATGTGTATCACTATGATCGAGATTCAATAAACAATTCACCTTGGGTGTATGACCATTGAAGGTTTTATTCATGTAAACAGAACAACAATTATTCTCTGACTTTAAATGAATAACCGTATTGCAACAAACATGATCAAATCATATTCATGCTTAACAAAAACACCAATAACATTTATTAGGTTCAACACTAATCCCGAAAGTATAGGGAGTGTGCGATGATGATCATATCAATCTTGGAACCACTTCCAACACACATTGTCACTTCACCCTTAACTAGTCTCTGTTCATTCTGCAACTCCTGTTTCAAGTTACTAATCTTTAGCAACTGAACTAGTATCAAATACTAAGGGGTTGCTATAAACACTAGTAAAGTACACATCAATAACATGTATATCAAATATACCTTTGTTCGCTTTGCCATCCTTCTTATCTGCCAAATACTTGGGGCAGTTTTGCTTCCAGTAACCAGTCCCTTTCCAGTAGAAGCACTTAGTCTCAGGCTTAGGTCTAGACTTGGGCTTCTTCACTTGAGCAGCAACTTTCTTGCCATTCTTCTTGAATTTTCCCTTCTTCCCTTAGCCCTTTTCTTGAAACTAGTGGTCTTGTCAACCATCAACACTTGATGCTTTTCTTGATTTCTACCTTCGTCGATTTCAGCATCACGAAGAGCTTGGGAATCGTTTCCGTTATCCCTTGCATATTATAGTTCATCACGAAGTTCTAGTAACTTGGTGATAGTGACTAGAGAACTCTGACAATCACTATATTATCTGGGAGATTAACTCCCACTTGATTCAAGTGATTGTAGTACTCAGACATTCTGAGCACATGCTCACTAGCTGAGCTATTCTCCTCCATCTTGTAGGCAAAGTGCTTGTCAAAGGTCTTCTACCTCTCGACACGGGCATTAGTATGAAATACCAATTTCAACTCTTAGAACATCTAATATGCTCTGTGGCATTCAAAAGGTTATTGAAATCCCTGTTCTAAGCCGTAAAGCATGGTGCACTAAACTATCAAGTAGTTATCATACCGAACTTTACTAAACATTCATAACGTTTGTATGTGCTCCTACAATAGGTCTGTTACCTAGCTGTGCATCAAGGACATAATTCTTCTGTGCAGTAATGATGATAATCCTTAGATCACGGACCTAATCCACATCATTGCTACTATCATCTTTCAACATAGTTTTTCTCTAGGAACATATCAAAAAATAAACAGGGAGCTACATCGTGAGCTATTGATCTACAACATAGTTATGCAAATACTATTAGGACTAAGTTCATGATAAATTAAAGTTCAATTAATCATATTACTTAAGAACTCCCACTTAGACAGACATCCCTCTAGTCATCTAAATGATCACATGATCCAAATCAACTAAACCATGTCCGGTCATCACGTGAGATGGAGTAGTTTTCAATGGTGAACATCACTATGTTGATCATATCTACTATATGATTCACGCTTGACCTTTCGGTCTCCAGTGTTCCGAGGCCATATCTGCATATGCTAGGCTCGTCAAGTTTAACCCGAGTATTCCACGTGTGCAAAACTGGCTTGCACCCGTTGTATGTGAACGTAGAGCTTATCACACCCGATCATCACGTGGTGTCTCGGCGCGAAGAACTGTCGCAACGGTGCTTACTTAGGGAGAACACTTATACCTTGAAATTTTAGGAAGGGATCATCTTATAAAGATACCGCCGAACTAAGAAAAATAAGATGTATAAAAGATAAACATCACATGCAATCAAAATATGTGACATGATATGGCCATCATCATCTGGTGCCTTTGATCTCCATCTCCAAAGTACCGTCATGATCTCCATCGTCACCGGCATGACACTATGGTCTCCATCATCTTGATCTTTACCAACGTGTCGTCACATGGTCGTCTGGCCAATTATTGCTTTTGCAACTATTGCTATCGCATAGCGATAAAGTAAAGCAATTATATGCCGCTTGCATCTTATGTAATGAAGAGACAACCATAAGGCTCCTGCCAGTTGCCGATAACTTTAACACAACATGATCATCTCATACAACAATTTATATCTCATCACATCTTGACCATATCACATCACAACATGCCCTGCAAAAACAAGTTAGACGTCCTCTACTTTGTTGTTTCAAGTTTTATGTGGCCGCTACGGGCTGAGCAAGAACCGTTCTTACCTACGCATCAAAAACCACAACGCGGTATAGTGATTGCTTTTTGATCTTCAGAAAGAACCCTGTTCATTGAATCCGATTCAACTAAAGCTGGAGAAATAGACACCCACTAGCCACCTGTGTGCGAAGCACGTCGGTAGAACCAGTCTCACGTAAGCGTACGCGTAATGTCGGTCTGGCCCGCTTCATCCAACAATGTCGCTGAATCAAGAATCAACTAGTGATGGCAAGCAATATGTATATACCCACGCCCACAACTCCTTTGTGTTCTACTCGTGCATATAACATCTACGCATAAACCTGGCTCAGATGCCACGGTTGGGGAACGCGGTAATTTCAAAAAATAATCCTGTGCACCTGTAAGATCATGGTGATGCCGGACCAGAACGAGTTGGCCGTCATTGCTACCTGCTGGCTGGTGGGCAGGCAGCTGGAGGAGGACGCATCCCAATGGAGGACACAGGCGGTGACGAGCCGACGCCACCCTCCTCCTCCTCCGCGCCACCTTGGCCAGTGCATTGCATCATGACCATCGGCGAGGCCCATGCACATTGCATGAACATGGTGCGGGAGGCGCACGAGGAGCAGTTCCGGGAGGTGCCGGCCGCCGCCGCCTACAACCACCAACTCCTCTAGGATCACTTGTAGACGGAGGAGCAACTCTCTGCCACCAACCCACTCAGTAATATCTTAAAAAATAAATCACAGCGTGATGATAAAAAGACAAACTCAAAGAGATTAAAATACAGGTGTGAGGTGAAGGAAGATCCGCCACAGAAGATCCCCGAGGAGAGCCATGACGTCAGCGCTGGCACGCCTGCGGGCTGCTTCCCCGAGCTAGCAGGACACGCATCAGCCAGAGAAGCTGGCCTTGCGATGCATTCCACCAACCAGGCTTTAAATGCCTGGCCAGGCTACGAGAGTAGCCTGGCGCAGGGCTAGGCCTAGGGACATCATCGCTACGACCTGAGGGGCACGAGACAAGACATGACGCTGGCAAGGAATAAAGAGATGGAAGGGTGGTGCAGCGCGTCATGTTGGGGAAGGCACTCGAGTGCCTAACCTGACATAGTGTCAGGTTATCTACTGACTGATCGGCAGAAGTAAGTGGACTATGCAGACCAGACACCTTCTTTGCATATTGCATTGTATTTATTAAGCAGACAAAGTGTGGTCCCCCCAGATCTATATAAGGGGAGGGTCGTGGTTGAATGGAGGACAAACAACACGGCACACACCAACGACTCCACTACCACGCTCAAGAATAGTTATAAGAGAGAAGGTAGATATATATATAGGAGTGATTGGGCACTAGCTATTACCCCGACCACCACTTACCTCACCCGACCACCTCTTTTGTACACACAAGAACTTGTATTTCCATGCTTACATGGAATACTAATAGGACACAGGGTTTTACGCCACGATGGCGGCCTGAACCTATATAAACCTTTATGTGTTCATGCTCTCCCTTCCTATCTTCTAGAGTTGATAGGCTTGGTGTTTTAGCCCTTGGCCGAACTAATAAATATGGGGTATCCTTGGTCCCCGGTGTCTGAAGATTGCCCTCTGACATCGGGGGCACCAGGTAGGAGGCTAAGGATAAGTTTGTCAATACTAGGAAGAGGTCATGGCTAGGGAAGGAGAAAACCTTGGGAAACACCCAACCTTATGGGGTAAGCGTGCCCGCAAAAGGGAAGGCACTATACTCCCTCAGAAAAAGAGAATGTCCACCTTTGAGGCATTGGTAAAGGCTAGCCGCATGTTGAGACACCCACCAATCTCAATTGATGAATCCTCATCTTTGACACCTTGGGTCAAGGGATTCGCTGATATGATCAAGGCATCTAGGGCTTTGGCCCGTAATAAAGGCGACAAATCGCTTTTGTGCCTCTTGCATGGGCGAAGCAAGACAACCGGCGGTCAGTAAGAAAAAGGGACAGGAAGGATGTGACCTTCCGCTAGTGACTGATCCTTCGGTCAATCCCCCAGTCCTAGGAATAAAATAGCACCTCGGATCTCCTAAATCCATGGTAAAGGTAAGCGAGGTATACAGAAGACTCCAGAAAAAATTAAGAGATAACGGGAAGGAAGATACGGGAGTAGCTAAAGAAGGCATGGGCACGTGATCACCCATGCATCGCAAGATTATTGAGACCACAACTCCCCAACGATGATCACGATGGCTCATTGAGTTAGCAATGGCGCGAGTATCCCAAGAGATACTGTAAGCAAAAAAAAGGGGGGCCAAAATGAGTCTAAGTTTCCTTTCGCTCTTATACTTTCACATTAAAAGAGAGTGTCTACTGCGCTCACGTGCTTATCATACATTTCATGACTATTAATGAGGCATTGATTCGGTGTACGGTGGGACCCCGAGAAGTGTCGACCCGAAAAGCCGAGTACCCCGGACAGGTTCCCAATGTGCACATGAAGATGAAAAGATCATGGGAAATATGTTACACCAGTCCTAGGGTAACCTGATGGAAACTCGAGGTTGTAGGGTTAGGTTCCTACAAGCCCGTGAAGCCCACGGGGTTGCGCACACACCATGAGGAAGGACACGGACCCTCCGAGAACCTCATTGCTAGTGTGCGTCGATCCCGGGAGCGTCTCGCGATATGGGGAAAAAAACCATGATACACATCGAAGTAAAACATACTTTGCAAAAAAAACATACCCCGTGAAAGGACTTAAGAATCATGATAAAAAGTCTTTGTCGTGTAGGAATAACACGAACACAGCTCCATTACAAGGGCATGGAGGTCCTGAATCGAAGAGCTTCCTCGTCCAAAAAATGAACGCACCAAAGCTCACTCCTTAGTCTCCGCCTTTGCTTTGTCTTCCTCGGGTACATAATCGTCTAGCAGATTGGCAGCAGGTGTAGGGGCTGATGATGATGAGGGGCATTGAAGAACGAGGCCACCACGCGGGCAGCATGAGAAACCCACACTCTCGCATGTTCGCTGGAGCCATCCACATATTGGATTCCCCGCTCCACATGGGTGAAAGGATCGATATGGTTGACAAGAGGGGGGTGAATAGGCAACTAACATTTTTTAGCTTTTCTTGACCAAATTAAACTTAGCATCAAAATAGGTTGTCTAGATGTGCAACTAGGTGAGCAACCTATATGCTGCAACAGCGACAAGCCCACAAGCAAGCAAGGGATACAACACAATAAAAAGCTTGCACAAGTAAAGGCAAGAGATAACCAAGAATGGAGCCGGTGGAGACGAGGATGTGTTCCCGGAGTTCCTTCCCTTTGAGTGGAAGTACGTCTCCGTTAGAGAAGTGTGGAGGCACAATGCTCCCCAAGAAGCCACTAGGGCCATCGTATTGTCCTCACGGCCTCACACAATGTGAGATGCCATGATTCCACTATTGGTGTCCTTGAAGGTGACGACCGAACCTTTACAAACAAGGTTGGGGCTATCTCCACAACTTAATTAGAGGCTCCCAACGACACCATGAAGCTTCACCACAATGGAATATGGCTCCGAGGTGACCTCAACTATCTAGGGTGCTCAAACACCCAAGAGTAACAACATCCGCAAGGGATTAGTGGGGGGGAATCAAATTTCTCTTGGTGGAAGTGTAGATCGGGGCCTTCTCAACCAATCCCTAGAAAATCAACAAGTTTGATTGGCTAGGGAGAGAGATCGAGTGAAATGGAGGTTTGAGCAACAATGGAGCTTGGGGAGGGGAGAGGTGGTCTTCTTGGGGAAGAAGACCCCCTTTATATAGTGTTGGAAAAGATCCAACCGTTATCCCCTCTCTCAGACCGCATGATGCGGTTCTACTACACACGGCCGCGGTACTACCGCACAGGGTTGCGGTACTACTGTTCCAGGGTGCGGTACTACCGCTTGCGCGATAGTGACCAGATGAGGGCCTGTTGCACAGGGCAACGAGTGGTTGAACCGCCGGAGCGGTACTACCGCGCGCCCCTATGGTACTACTATAAGGTAGGTATCAACTGACACTGGAAATGCATAGAAGAAATAAAGTACTTCCGTGCCAACTTCTGCTGAGGGTGGAACTGTGCAAAAGTCCGGCACGGTACTACTGGACAGACGTCGCGGTACTACCGTGTAAGGGAGGATGTAAAAAATTACATCCGCGCCTACTTCCGCATGCATCAGCGTCAGGGCTGGAGGCAGCGGTGTTGGGGAACACAATAATTTCAAAAAAATTCCTATGCACACGCAAGTTCTATCATGGTGATGCATAGCAATGAGAGGGGAAGAGTGTTGTCCACGTACCCTCGTAGACCATAAGTGGAAGCGTTATGACAACGCGGTTGATGTAGTCGTACGTCTTGATGATCCGACAGATCCTAGTACCAAAAGTATGGCACCTCCGTGATATGCACATGTTCGGCTCGGTGATGTCCCACAAACTCTCGATCCAGCTGAGTGTTGAGGGAGAGCTTCGTCAGCACGACGGCGTGATGACGGTGATGATGATGCTACAGCCACATGGCTTCGCCTAAGCACTACGACGATTTGACCGAGGTGGAAATCTATGGAGGGGGGCACCGCATACAGCTAAACAATCAACTGGTGTGTCTATGGGGTGCCCCCTCCCCCGTATACAAAGGAGGGGAGGAGGAGGAGGGCCGGACACAAAGGACGCGCCCTAAGGGGGGATTCCTAGTCCAAGTAGGATAGGAAGGAAGGAGAGGAAGAAGAGAAGGAAAGGGGGCCTGGCCCCCCTAGCCCAATTCGGTTTGGGCTAGGGGGCGTGCGCCCCACCTTGGCCTGCCTCCTCTCTTCCACTACTAGGCCCATGAATGCCCAATACTTCCCCCGGCGAATTCCCGTAACTCTCCGGTATTCCAAAAAATACCCGAACCACTCATAACCTTTCCGATGTACGAATATAGCCTTCCAATATATCGATCTTTATGTCTCGACCATTTAGAGACTCCTCGTCATGTCTGTGATCTCATCCGGGACTTCAAACAAACTTCATTCATCAAATCACATAACTCATAATACAAATTGTCATCGAACATTAAGCGTGCTGACCCTACGGGTTCGAGAACTATGTAGACATGACCGAGACACATCTCCGGTCAATAACCAATAGCGGAACGTGGATGCTCATATTGACTCCTACATAATCTACAAAGATCTTTATCGGTCAAACCACACAACAACATACGTTGTTCCCTTTTTCATCGGTATTTTACTTGCCCGAGATTCGATCGTCCGTATCACCATACCTAGTTCAATCTCGTTACCGCCAAGTCTCTTTACTTGTTCCTTAATGCATCATCCCACAACTTACTCATTAGTCACATTGCTTGAAAGGCTTATAGTGATGTGCATTACCGAGGGCCCAGAGATACCTCTCCGACAATCAGAGTGGCAAATCCTTATCTCGATCTATGCCCACTCAACAAACACCATCGGAGACACCTGTAGAGCATCTTCATAATCACCCAGTTACGCTGTGATGTTTGATAGCACACTAAGCGTTCCTCCAGTTCGGGAGTTGCATAATCTCATAGTCATAGGAACATGTATAAGTCATGAAGAAAGCAATAGCAATAAACTAAACGATCTTTATACTAAGATAACGGATGGGTCTTGTCCATCACATGATTCTCTAATGATGTGATCCCATTCATCAAATGACAACACATGTCCATGGCTAGGAAACTTAACCATCTTTGATTAACGAGCTAGTCAAGTAGAGGCATACTAGGGACACTCTGTTTGTCTATGTATTCACACATGTACTAAGTTTCCGGTTAATACAATTATAGCATGAATAATAAACATTTATCATTTTATAAGGAAATATAAATAACAACTTTATTATTGCCTCTAGGGCATATTTCCTTCAAGCGGTACTACCGCTCAGAGGGAGTAGTACTACCGCTCGCCTGCAGTACTATCGCTCCCTTGAGCAGTTCTACCGCACGCCACAGAGGCTTTAGCACTTGGCTGCCTTCATATCATAGAGACATGGATAATCGGACGGTGCTCCATCGAAGCAAAGGAAAGGTGGTGCAAAGGAACAGATTTGTACGTGTTGATTCCACCCTAACCTTTCCGAAGCAGACCCCCTCTTAATAGTACGGCTTTCCTACGACTCAAATCCACCGAAAAGAAACGTAGAGAATAGCCATCTTCGATAGGCTCCGAGGGGCACCGAATTGTCTTGTGCCTAGACATGAAGATATCTGAAATGCTCAATGCACATGATTAGTCCGCAAATGCATGGGAGAAATATGCCCTTACAATCTCCCCCTTTTTGGTGGATTGATGACAATACATGATTTGCACATAGAGATATATAATGAGCACAAGCAAACCCAAAATCTATAAAATATAGACATCCTCCCCCTAGATGTGTGCATTCTATAGATATCTTTGGACTACAAAACACACACACTAGGATCAAGACTCCCCCTATATTTTATAGACAAGGAAATCGTTGCAACAAGATAAGTGACACTAAGCATGGAAGCAGGGTATAGCAAGTGAGCATGAAGATAAGGGCACAAGACAAAATAAACTCACAAGCTACTAATCATACTTGAGAATAAAAGGATAAGAGTGATGGCATATGTCTCACACCATATGAAAGAATAAGTCTACTGGTCTCACACTCAAATAACACAAACCAAAGCAACGACGAAGGTTCAACGGAAGCAAGGAGACAAATCAAAGTACTTACAAATCCTACACTCTCTCCCCCTTTTGGCATCGAGACACCAAAAAGGCGGAGAGGACACTTAAGACACAGGTGGTAACTCCCACTGTAGTGATCACCCAATAATCTCCTCCTCTGAAGTAGCAGGAATGGACTCCTCATCTGACTCAACTCACTGATAGACCTTCTTCTTCATCCAAGCAGCCTCAGGTGTGATGGTCTTCTCAAAACTACTCGAGAAGTGCTTGCCAAGCTTCTTCAAAATCCGCTTTGTCGTGCTGGTGACTCTACTTCTGAGCAACGTGAGTCTGGTACTGCCCCTTGTCCTGCATGCATAACAGAGTCTTCACCCCGTCCTTGAGATTCAAAGCCCAAGATGGATCAGTAGAGGGAGGCTCATACTCCTCAGCACTGTCCTCCTCCTCCTCTGCAATCTCATCTGCATCGACATCCATGCGTGCCACCTCTGCCTCAGCCCGGGTGGTGGTGCTAGCCCACTTGTTCTTCTGTCGCAGCCTAATGAGCTCATGGCGAATCTAGTTGGGAGCATGAAACTCCTCACCCGGAAAGAGCTTCTCCCAAGTCTCATGAATTAAGACGTGCAAATAGGATCCATAGATGGGAATCTTACGATGGAACACAATAGACTGAAGCTCACACCACATGATGTGAGAGACATCAAGGTGTCTAGGTTGTTGAAGACGCGCATCCTCACAAATAAGCATCATGTCCACAAGATAGGAATGCACCTTGTCCTTATCGCCCATGCGAGGAAAAAGAGAGTTGCGAAAGATCTGGTGCATGATGTCAAGAAACAGGTTCAGCAAATAAGACTTCTTGCCATTGGGTAAAATCTTCTCAACCAGGTATGGTTGAAGCTTGTTCTTGGAAGCAGACTCTGGGTTGGCATGCCAGCGGATGCCAACAGGCTTATCTAGCCTCTCATCACGAACGTGCAACAGATCCATGAATTCCTTCCACTCAGCAATCATCTTCTTTCCATTTGTCATCCAAGTCATGATTTGCTTCACATCCGAGTGGAAGTGGACAGAAGCACAAAACTGAGCCACAATCTCCGGGTCATAGTCAAGGTGGAATGAGATGATCTCCTCAATACCAAATAGCTCCACCAAATCCTTGTCAATACACTGAATGGGTACGTTGATGTTCTGCTTGGCCTTGATCACATCTATGAAGATGAGATTTTGTTGCTTGGTCTAAAACAAGTCAATGCCCCTTATGGGTTCCCTAGGCTTGATGTAGGGGTTGAGCTTCCTTGAGGCGTTTCTTCCAAGCTGAAACTATGCTTGAGGCATTTCTTCCAAGCTGACAACTGGCTCCTTGATCTTGGTGGATGTACTCTTGAAGTTGCATTGCGGGGCATTGGACCCCTCAGGAGCTTCTTTGTTGTGAAGACGCTTTGATTTTGTATCACGGATGGGATTTGAGCGCCTAACAACGGAACCGAAGCCACCACCTATGACACACAACGCAAACACACGAGAAGAATTATTGCAAAGACCAAGGCCAATAAATGAAACAAATAGAAATGAGATTGGATGTGACAAAAAAATAATTTTAAGTCAAGCGGTAGTACTGAAATTGGGCGCAGAATTTGAAATTTTACTACTGCTTTGACCGCCGTAGTACTGCGCCGGGTCGGCGCGGTAGTACCGCGCTCAGGGCGGAAGTAAAATTTTACATCCACGCACTGGGCGATAGTACCGCTCCAGGCAGAGCGGTAGTACTACACGAGGCGGATCTCACACGAATGGATCTAAGAACATCCATAAAGATAAATCAATACTACTGTTGATCAAACCTATGTTGTTGTATCACAACAAATAGCATATCTACTGCACAAGCACTCTCCAACCATCTCCTCTTGCAAAGATGTAGCCAAAAATCACAAGAACAACTCATATTCCCCCAAACCTAGATGCAAAATAAAGAGGCAAAGAGAGAAGGACTAGGGGAGATGCCAGGGTCCATGGTAAGAGGGAAAGGTGGGGAACGATCCCACCGGTTGAAATGAGAGGAGAGTGGCCGGAGACGGAGATCCAGCGAGGTCCTCCGGTGCCGTTCTTGGGTAGGAGAGAAAGACGTGAGGGGAAGAGATGAATGGGTATGGGGGAGTTGGAACTCCCTTGCCCGCGCTTAACCCCCATGTAGTCTGGGCAGTGCGGTAGTGCAGAAGGTCATCGCGGTAGTATAGCCCGGCCAGTAGTACCACAGTTTGGGCGGTAGTACGGCTCTTCCAGCAACAGTAAAAATTTACTATCGCGTGATACGTCTCCATCGTATCTATAATTTTTGATTGTTCCATGCCAATATTATACAACTTTCATATAATTTTGGCAACTTTTTTATACTATTTTTGGGACTAACATATTGATCCAGTGCCCAGTGCGAGTTCCTGTTTGTTGCATGTTTTTTGTTTCGCAAAAAATCCATATCAAACAGAGTCCAAATGGGATAAAAACTAACGGAGATTATTTTGGAATATATGTGATTTTTGGGAAGAAGAATCAACGCGAGCGATGCCCGAGGGGGGCCACGAGGCAGGGGGCGCACCCCAGGGGTTCAGGCGCGCCCTGGGCCCTCGTGGCCACCCCATAAGGCGGTTGGTGCCCTTCTTTCGCCGCAAGAAAGCCAATATCCGGATAAAAACCATGTCCAAAATTCAGCCCAATCGGAGTTATGGATCTCCGGGAATTTAAGAAACGGTGAAAGGGCAGAATCAACCAACGCAGAAACAGAGAGAGAAAGAGAGACAGATCCAATCTCGGAGGGGCTCTCGCCCCTCGCCGCCATGGAGGCCATGGACCAGAGGGGAAACCATTCTCCCATCTAGGGAGAAGGTCAAGGAAGAAGAAGAAGGGGGGCTCTGTCCCCCTCTCTCCCGGTGGCGCTAGAACGCCGTCGGGGCCATCATCGTGTGACGGCGATCTACACCAACACCTCCGTCATCTTCACCAAAATCTCCATCACCTTCCCCCATCTATCTACAGCGGTCCACTCTCCCGCAACCTGCTATAGCCTCTACTTGAACATGGTGCTTTATGCTTCATATTATTATCCAATGATGTGTTGCCATCCTATGATGTCTGAGTAGATTTTCATTGTCCTATCAGTAATTGGTGAATTGCTATGATTGGTATAATTTGCTTGTGGTTATGCTGGTGTCCTTTGGTGCCCATCATATGAGCGCGCGTGTGGATCACACCATAAGGTTAGTTGTATGTTGATAGGACTATGTATTGGAGGGCAAGAGTGACAGAAGCTTCAACCTAGCATAGAAATTGATGCATACGGGATTGAAGGGGGACCAATATATCTTAATGCTATGGTTGGGTTTTACCTTTATGAACGTTAGTAGTTGCGGATGCTTGCTAATAGTTCCAATCATAAGTGCAAAGAATTCCAAGTCAGGGATGACATGCTAGCAGTGGCCTCTCCCACATAAAACTTGCTATCAGTTTAGTAACGAAGTCAATTGCTTAGGGACAATTTCGCAACTCCTACCACCACTTTTCCACACTCGCTATACTAACTTTATTGCTTTTTTACTTAAAACAGCCCCTATTTTTTATTTACGTGCTCTTTATATTCTTGCAAACCTATCCCGTTACACCTAATAAGTACTTCTAGTTTTATACTTGTTCTAGGTAAAGCGAACGTTAAGCATGCGTACAGTTGTATCGGTTGTCGATAGAACTTGAGGGAATATTTGTTCTACCTTTAGCTCCTCGTTGGGTTCGACACTCTTACTTACTGAAAGAGGCTACAATTGATCCCCTATACTTGTGGGTTATCAAGACCTTTTTCTGGCGCCGTTGCCGGGGAGTTATAGCGTGGGGTGAATATTCTCGTGTGTGCTTGTTTGCTTTATCACTAAGTAATTTTTATTTGCTGTTCTAAGTTGTTCTCTATCTTTAGTTATGGATATGGAACACGAAATACCAAAAAAATTAGGTTTACTTGCTACTCTTGGAGATGGGAAACCTCCTAAAACCTCGATGCTCATTATGTGAAAGATATTATGTACTACGTTGATAATCCTGAGAAAACCCCATTCAAATTTATAATGGGGGTAACATTGGATCAACATGAATACTTTAGGGATTATCACTTGACTCAAAAAGGGAAACTATTATGGGATCAAATTTATATGTTGCATTGGTATGCTCGGCAACTATGCTTGCGATATGATTATACTTGTTGCTCTAGGATGAAGGCTCCACACCTTCCCTTTTCATGTGAATTTAATGATGATGAAACCTTGGCTTCTTATGCTAATGGTATATATGATTATTATAATGTGGAACAAATAGAAGAATTCGTTTCTTTTATGGGTCCTTATGAAATTGAATCTTTGCTTAAAGAGTTTGAAGATTTTGATGATTCAATTTATAGACCTAAAAATTTAGCTATGCTTAAATATTGCTATGAGAATTATAAATACAATTATTATATTGATGAATTTATTGAGAAAGTCTTCGCTGTCCGAGAAGAGACTAATATTTTGTAGGAGTCTATGGAAGAAGAAGTTGATGAAACTGTGAGCTCATTGGATGAAAAAGATGATGAGGAGAGCGAAGAACAAAAGGAGGAAGAGCGGATTAGCTACCCGTGCCCACCTTCTAATGAGAGTAACTCTTCAACTCATACATTGTTTAATTTCCCTTCATTCTTACCGAAGGATGATTGCTATGATGATTGTTATGATCCAGTTGATTATTTTGAAATATACCTTTTTGATGATGCTTGCTATGCTTGTGGCCAAAATGCCAATATTAATTATGCTTATGGAGATGAAATTTCTATAGTTCCTTATGTTAAACATGAAATTGTTGCTATTGCACCCACGCATGATAGTCCTATTATCTTTTTGAAATTCTCCCGACTACACTATATCGGAGAAGTTTGCCCTTATTAAAGATTATATTGATGGGTTGCGTTTTACTACTACACATGATGATATTGATGAATATAATATGCATGTGCTTGCTGCTCCTACTTGCAATTATTATGAGAAGGAACTACATCTCCGCCTCTCCATGTTTCCAATATGATAAAATTGCAAGAAACTGTTTATACTATGCATTAGCCTTTACTTTGTGTGCATGAATTGTTCTTTTATGACATGCCGATGCATAGGAAGAGAGTTAGACTTTGTCATTACATGATATATGTTGCTTTGTGCTCACTACTAAATCACAAATCATTGTTAATTAAAATTGGCTTTGATATACCTTGGGATCCAGGTGGATTCATTACTTGAGCACTATATGCCTAGCTTAATGGCTTTAAAGAAAGCGCTGCCAGTGAGACAACCGGAAGTTTTAGAGAGTCATTTACTTCTGTTGACTGCTTTTATATAGTTTAAAAACAAATTAAAAATAAAGAGGGGAACCCAAAACTTTTCAAAAAAGGAAAGTGGAAGTGAGAGAGACAAGCATTGTTGAAGTGGGGGAGCTCCTTGAACTTTGTTCATGCTCACGGAAACTTTGTGAATCTTGGTTACAGAAACTTTTCAATAAAAATAATTATCCCCTTGTACAATTCCACTGTATTATAAAAATAATGTGCCAAGATTTGCCTTCAGGATGTTCACATTGCTTGTTAGCTTGTGCGGTGCAGAACATAAACTTTGGCTGTAGTGCGCGATTTTACATTTTTTTACTGGAACGTCAAACGGTTAGGAAAGTTTTTGCACTGTCTTTCTATACAAATTTTTTATTTTTCCTAATTTTTCAGAATTTTTGGAGTACCAGAAGTATGGTGAACGTTCAGATTACTACAGACTATCATGTTTAAGACATATTTTGTTTTTGATGCATAGTTTGCTTGTTTTGATGAAACTACCAATTTCTATCAGTGGGTTAAGCCATGGAAAAGTTATATTACATTAGCTACAATGAAAAAACAAAATATGAATTGGTTTGCAACAATATTTGGCGTAGTGATTTGCTTTATTGTACTAACGGATCTTACCGAACTTTCTGTTCAGTTTTGTGTGATTGAAGTTTTCAAGATTTGGGAGAGATCACGATGGATGAAGGAATAAGGAGTGGAAAGAGCCTAAGCTTGGGGATGCCCAAGGCACCCCAAGGAAATATTCAAGGACTCCCAAGCAACCATGCCTGGGGATGCCCCGGAAGGCATCCCCTCTTTCATCTAACAATCATCGGTAATTTTACTTGGAGCTATATTTTTATTCGTCACATGATATGCGTAAATCTTGCAGCGTCTTTTGCATTTAGTTTTCACTTTTCCTTGATGCACCATGCTGGTATGAGATAGTCCATGGTTGATTTATAGAATGCTCATTGCACTTCACTTATATCTTTTGAGTATGGCTTTATAGAATGCTTCATGTGCTTCACTTAGATCATTTGAAGTTTGGATTGCCTATTTCTCTTCACATTGAAAACTGCCATTTGTAGAATGCTCTGTTGCTTCACTTATATTTTTTAGATCATGGGCATATCTTTTGTAGAAAGAATTAAACTCTCTTGCTTCACTTATATCTATTTAGAGAGATGACAAGAATTGGTCATTCACATGGTTAGTAATAAAATCCTACATAAAAATTGTAGATCACTGAATATGATATGTTTGATCCCTTGCAATAGTTTTGCGATATAAAGATGGTGATATTAGAGTCATGCTAGTGGGTAGTTGTGGATTGTAGAAATACTTGTGTTGAAGTTTGTGATTCCCGTAGCATGCACGTATGGTGAATCGATATGTAACGAAGTTGGAGCATGAGGTATTTATTGATTGTCTTCCTTATGAGTGGCGGTCGGGGATGAGCGATGGTCTTTTCCTACCAATCTATCCCCCTAGGAGCATGCGCGTAGTACTTTGTTTTGATGACTAATAGATTTTTGCAATAAGTATGTGAGTTCTTTATGACTAATGTTGAGTCCATGGATTATACGCACTCTCACCCTTCCATCATTGCTAGCCTCTTCGGTACCGTGCATTGCCCTTTCTCACCTCGAGAGTTGGTGCAAACTTCGCGGTGCATCCAAACCCTGTGATATGATATGCTCTATCACACATAAGCCTCCTTATATCTTCCTTAAAATAGCCACCATAGCTACCTATTATGGCTTTTCCATAGCCATTACGAGATATATTGCCATGCAACTTCCATCATCTTCATATACATGACTTGAGCATCATTGTCATATTGCTTCGCATGATCGTAAGATAGCTAGAATGATGTTTTCATGGCTTGTCCATTTTTTGATGTCATTGCTACGCT
Source organism: Triticum urartu (assembly GCF_003073215.2). NCBI lineage: Eukaryota > Viridiplantae > Streptophyta > Magnoliopsida > Poales > Poaceae > Triticum > Triticum urartu. The sequence goes on from NC_053028.1 coordinate 282,323,034, forward strand.
AGATCACTGCACATCCCGGTACACCGCCGGAGGCATTCATATAGAGTCATATTTTGTTCTAGTATCGAGTTGTAATATTGAGTTGTAAGTAAATAAAAGTTTGATGATCATCATTATTAGAACATTGTCCCATGTGAGGTTATCAAAATAAAAGTGGCCAAAGAAGCCTACAAAAAAAGAAAAAGAGAGAGAAAAAAATATAAAAAATGAGAGAAAAGAGAGAAGGGACAATGTTACTATCCTTTTACCACACTTGTGCTTCAGAATAGCACCATGTTCTTCATATAGAGAGTCTCTTGAGTTATCACTTTCATATACTAGTGGGAATTTTCATTATAGAACTTGGCTTGTATATTCCAACAATGGAGTTCCTCAAGTGCCCTAAGTATTCATGAGCTAGCAAGTTGGATGCACACCCACTTAGTTTCAGTTTGAGCTTTCATACACTTATAGCTCTTAGTGCATCTGTTGCATGGCAATCCCTACTCCTCGCATTGACATCAATTGATGGGCATCTCCATAGCCCACTGATTAGCCGTGTCAATGTGAGACTTTCTCCTTTTGGTCTTCTCCACACAACCTCCACCATCATATTCTATTCCACCTATAGTGCTATGTCCATGGCTCACGCTCACGTATTGCGTGAAAGTTCAAAAAGTTTGAGAACATCAAAAGTAGGAAACAATTGCTTGGCTTGTCATCGGGGTTGTGCATCATTTGAATGCTTTATGTGGTGAAGTGGAGCATAGCCAGACCATATGATTTTGCATGGATAACTTTCTTTGGCCATGTTGTTTTGAAAATACATGATTGCTTTATTAGTATGCTTGAAGTATTATTGTCTTAATGTCAAATGATAGACTATTGCTTTGAATCACTCGTGTCTTAATATTCATGCCATGAATTGATTACATGATAAAGATTATGCTAGGTAGAATTACACATCAAAAATTATCATTTTTATCATTTACCTACTCGAGGACGAGTAGGAATTAAGCTTGGGGATGCTGATGTGTCTCCGTCGTATATATAATTTTTGATTGTTCCATGCCAATATTATACAACTTTCATATACTTTTGGCAACTTTTTTATACTATTTTTGGGCTAACATATTGATCCAGTGCCCAGTGCCAATTCCTGTTTGTTGCATGTTTTTTGTTTGGTATAAAATCCATGTCAAACGGAGTCCAAATGGGATAAAAACCGACGAAGATTTTTTTTGGAATATATGTGATTTTTGGGAAGAAGAATCAATGTGAGACGATGCCCGAAGGGGCCACAAGGCAAGGGGCACGCCCCAGGGGATCAGGCGCGCCCTGGGCCCTCGTGGCCACCCCGTAAGGCGGTTGGTGCCCTTCTTTCGCTGCAAGAAAGCCAATATCCGGATAAAAATCATGTCCAAAATTCACCCCAATCGTGGCCACCCCGTAAGGCGGTTGGTGCCCTTCTCTGGGAATTTAAGAAATGGTGAAAGGGCAGAATCAGCCAAAGCAGAAACAAAGAGAGACAGATCTAATCTCAGAGGGGCTCTCGCCCCTCCGCCGCCATGGAGGCCATGGACCAGAGGGTAAACCCTTCTCCCATCTAGGGAGAAGGTCATGGAAGAAGAAGAAGAAGGGGGCTCTCTCCCCCTCTCTCCTGGTGGCGCCGGAACGCCGTCGGGGCCATCATCGTGTGACGGCGATCTACACCAACACCACCATCATCTTCACCAACATCTCCATCACCTTCCCCCATCTATCTACAGCGGTCCACTCTCCCGCAACCCGCTGTATCCTCTACTTGAACATGGTGCTTTATGCTTTATATTATTATCCAATGATGTGTTGCCATCCTATGATGTTTGAGTAGATTTTTGTTGTCCTATCGGTAATTGGTGAATTTCTATGATTGGTATAATTTGCTTGTGGTTATCTTGCTGTCCTTTGGTGCCCATCATATGAGCGTGCGCGTGGATCACACCATAGGGTTAGTTGTATGTTGATAGGACTATGTATTGGAGGGCAAGAGTGGCAGAAGCTTCAACCTAGCATAGAAATTGATGCATACGGGGTTGAAGAGGGACCAATATATCTTAATGCTATGGTTGGGTTTTACCTTTATGAATGTTGGTAGTTGTGGATGCTTGCTAATAGTTCCAATCATAAGTGCATAGAATTCCAAGTCAGGGATGACATGCTAGCAGTGGCCTCTCCCACATAAAACTTGCTATCGGTCTAGTAACATAGTCAATTGCTTAGGGGCAATTTCGCAACTCCTACCACCACTTTTCAGCACTCACTATACTAACTTTATTGCTTCTTTACTTAAAACAGCCCCTAGTTTTTATTTACGTGCTCTTTATATTCTTGCAAACCTATCCTGTTACACCTACAAAGTACTTCTAGTTTTATACTTGTTCTAGGTAAAGCGAACGTTAAGCGTGCGTAGAGTTGTATCAGTGGTCGATAGAACTTGAGGGAATATTTGTTCTACCTTTAACTCCTCGTTGGGTTCGACACTCTTACTTATTGAAAGAGGCTACAATTGATCCCATATACTTGTGGGTTATCACCGCGCTGGAGGAGGTAGTAACATGCCGTGGTCACAGCTATGCCACCCACCTCCAGCGGTGGTACCGTGGCATGCCACGGTAGTACCGCCCATCCAAGAAAGTGCAGGTTTTGGCAAGAGAGAAATAAAAAGTCCTTTGCAATACAAACAAGCTAAGGAAATTTGGAAGACACGAATGCACGAAGATAAATCAAGGAGCTTCAAGCAAAAGGACACACATGAGAGAGCACAAATGAAGCAACTTAACCACGAAAAAGGTCCAAAAGGTAAGAAAGGAGAAAACGAGGACCAAACATCGAACCAAAACCTCTCATGAATAGAAGGCGGTGGCCGGAGCCACCTATGTTTGAGTCAATTGGTATGACACCGCAAATATTTATCCTTGGGCCCATGACCAAAACTCGTCTTTGAAGCACAAGTGCCATAAAAAATGGCGAATGTGAAAGACTTGATCGATTTATGCATAATGGGGGAGGGAGAGTTCATTGAGAGAACAACACTCCCCCTATGTCCATGCCTACACCTAAACAAAACAACATAATGAGTATGGGGGTGTGCAAAGGTTCAAGCCACATTGCTCAAATCGATGAGATTTAGCTCATGCCTTAACTTGTGAAATCTTGCTTCATCCAAAGGCTTCGTGAAAATATCTGCAAGGTTATCATGAGTGTTGACATAGTTAAGATCAATCTCCCCTGGCCTAATGTGATCCCAAATGAAGTGATATTGAATCTCAATATGCTTCATCTTGAAGTGTTGCACCGGGTTGAGAGAAATCTTGATGGCACTTTCATTGTCACACCAAAGAAGCACTTGTCACAAATGACACCGTAATCCTTTAAAGTTTGCCTCATCCATAGAAGTTGAGCACAACAACTACCGGCAGCCACATACTCAGCTTTGGTGGAGGAGAGAGACACACAACTTTGCTTCTTAGAAGACCAACTCACCAAAGAGCAACCAAGAAATTGACACCCTTCGGAAGTTGACTTCCTATCCACTTTGCCTCCCGCCCAATCCAAATCCGAAAATCCCATGAGATTGAAGTTTGCTCCTCTAGGGTACCATAACCCAAGGTTTGGGGTATGACCCAAATATCGAAAGATTCGCTTGACCGCCACATAGTGGATTTCCTTAGGTGAGGCTTGAAACCGTGCACAAATTCACACACTCAACATGATATCCGGTCTGGATGCACAAAGGTAAAGCAAGGAGCCAATCATAGAACGATATACCTTTTGATCCACCGCTTTTCCATTGGGATCAATGTCAAGTTGTAATTTTGTAGGCATTGGTGTAGAAGCTGGCTTGACGTCACTCAGCTTGAATCTCTTGAGCATGTCTTGAGTGTATTTGGCTTGGTTGATGAAGATTCCTTCTCTTCTTTGTTTGACTTCGAACCCGAGAAAGAACTTCAACCTCCCATCATGGACATCTCAAACTCTATGGTCATGAGTGCGGCAAACTCCTCATTGAAAGCTTTGTTAGGAGAACCAAAGATAATCTCATCAACATATATAGTTGGCATACAAACAACCCCCCGTTTGACCTTCTTAGTAAAAAAAGTGGAGTCGATTTTCCCAATTTCAAACCCACTATATTCCAACAACTCGGTAAGGTGCTCATACAATGCACGTGGGGCTTGTTTAAGGCCATAGAGCACATTATCGAGTTGGTACACATGATTGGGGAACCTGGAATCTTCAACCCCTGGGGGTTGTTTGACATACACCAACTCATTAAGAGGACCATTAAGAAAATCACTCTTCACATCCATTTTTTGCAACTTGAAGTTATGATGAGAATCATAAGGAAGCAACAAATGAATAGATTCAAGGCGAGCAACGGGAGCAAAGGTTTCACCATACTCGATACCCTCGACTTTGGAGTAGCCTTGTGCCACCAAATGAACTTTGTTGAGAATGACAATCACGTGGGAATCTTGCTTGTTCTTGAAGATCCATTTGGTTCCAATGACATTATGGTTCTCCTTTGGCCTTGTCACCAATCTCCACACCTTATTGCACTCGAAGTTGTTGAGTTCTTCATGCATGGCATTAAGCCAATCCAGATCGTCGAGCACCTCATAGACCTTTTGGGGTTCAACACAAGTAACAAACGCATGATGTTCACAATAGTTTGCTAATTGTCTACGAGTGCTTACCCCCTTTCTTGAGCTTCCAAGCACATTCTTCATGAGATGCTTTTGGGTAGTGAGCTTGGAAGCAATCTTGGCGGCACGACGCTCCAATTGCTCCCCAAGAGAGAGTTGAGGAGTGGTAACTTGATAATCATGAGTGTCTTCTTAAGCTTGTTCTTGATCTTGAGCATGCTCTTGATCTTGAACTTGCTCGGTAGCAAGAACTTGAACTTGGGCATCAATTGGTGGAGCACCAGCATCTTGAGGTTGATCTTGCCCTTGATCTTGTTCATTTGGTTGAGGGCCTTCACTTTGTTCTTCGGAAGCATGTGGGTCTTGGGTTGGTGATGGTTCCACTTCAATGGAACATTTTCCTTCTCCTTTGGCCACAAGGAGTTCCTCAATGGGTAGGATATGGCCAACAACCATTCTTGTTATGGCTTTGGGAGTAATTTCATCACCTACATCACATGTACCACTTTGCTCCACTTGGAAGCCATTATTACCATCAAACTCCACGTTACACGTCTCCTATGAGTCCCATGGACTTGTTGACGACACGGTAAGCATGAGCGTTTGTAGCATAACCAACAAATATGCCCTCATGAGCTCAAGCCGCAAATTTAGAAAAACGAACACCTTTCTTGAGAATGAAACACTTACAACCGAACACCCGGAAGTACTTGAGGTTGGGCTTATTGCTGGTAAGTATCTCATATGGAGTCTTGTTCAAGCCTTTGCGGAGATAGAGCCGATTGGATGCATGACAAGCGGTGTTGATGGCTTTGGCCCAAAAGTTGTACGGAGACTTGAACTCCGCCATCATGGTCCTTGCTGCATCCATCAATGTCCGATTCTTCCTGTCTGCTACACCATTTTGTTGAGGGGTGTAAGGTGCGGAATATTGATGCTTGATCCCCTCATCACTAATAAACTTATCCAAGGTGTAGGTCTTGAACTCGGTGTCATTGTTAATTCTTATAATTAAAATCTTTGCACTCTGTTGACGTTGAGCTTCATTTGCAAAGTCGATGACAGTTTGTTGGGTCTCACTCTTCCTCTTGAAGGAATACACCCAAGTGTATCTTGAATAATCATCCACGATCACCAAACAATACTTTCTAACCCCAAGACTATCAAAGGATGGAGGCCCAAAGACATCCATTTGAAGGAGCTCCAAAGGCCTCGTCAAGTAGATGATAGTCGCGGGAGGGTGAGCCTTCTCATGTAGCCTTCCTTCGATACAAGCACTGCAAGCACGATCTTTGGCAAAACTAACATTTGTTAGTCCACGGACATGGTCCCCCTTGAGAATACTTTGCAAAGATCTCATATTGACGTGCGGTAAACGGCGATGCCAAAGCCATCCCACGACAACTTTAGCCATTAGGCATGTCGCGGTCTTAGTGGGTCGGTCCAAAAAGTTGATCACATAAAGACCGTTCTCGACATGCCCAACAAAGGCTACTTTCAGAGTCTTGCTCCACAACAGGGCCACGGAATCAATATCAAAGAAAGTGGAAAAGCCCATGAGTGCAAGTTGACGAACAGAAAGTAAGTTGTATGCAAGGGACTCAACAAGCATGACTTTCTCGATCGCGAGATCATGAGAAATGACAACCTTGCCAAGCCTCAATACCTTAGAAGATGATGCATCATCCGATTCGACATTGGTGGGCATAGATGAAACCTTGTGCACATCCACCACCAAGTCCTTGCTTCCGTTCATATGATTTGTGACTCCACTATCGAGCAACCATGATCCCCCACCGGAAGCAAACACTTACAAGAGATCAATGCTTGGTTTTAGTTACCCATTTTGTAATGGGTCCTTTGATGTTAGCAACAAGGGTCTTAGGAAACTAAATAGACCATTCAATGTACTCATAAGAAGAACCAACAAATTTGGCATAAACATGCCCATCACTAGCACGGCATAACACATAAGAAGGGTTAAAGTCGCCGACTTTGTTGGAGGGAGTGGCATTACCCTTCTTGACACCACCGCCCTTCGCATTGTTCTTTTTATCCTTAGGAGTACCCACTCCCTCCTTTACAAACTTTTGCTTGAGATGAGGAGGTTGTTTGGTCTTGTCATTCTTCTTCTTCTTCTTGGACTTGGGTGCAAATCCAATCTCCTCCTTGCCCGCTGATACGTCTCCAACGTATCTATAATTTTTTATTGTTCCATGCTATTATATTATCTGTTTTGGATGTTGAATGGGCTTTATTATGCACTTTTATATTATTTTTGGGACTAACCTATTAACCGAAGGCCCAGTGCAAATTGCTGTTTTTTTGCCTATTTCAGTGTTTCGTAGAAAAGGAATATCTAACGGAATCCAAACGGAATGAAACCTTCGCGAGGATTGTTTTTGGAACAAACGCAATCCAGGAGACTTGGAGTGGACGTCAAGGAAGCAGCGAGGAAGCCACGATGCAGGAGGGCACGCCCCAAGGGGTGGGCACGCCCCCCACCCTCATGGGCCCCATGCAGCTCCACCGACCTACTTCTTTTGCCTATATATACTCATATACCCTGAAAACATCCAGGAGCACCACGGAACCCTATTTCCACTGCCGCAACCTTCTGTACCCATGAGATCCCATCTTGGGGCCTTTTCCGGCTCTCCGCCGGAGGGGGAACCGATCACGGAAGGCTTCTACATCAACACCATAGCCTCTCCGATGATGTGTGAGTAGTTTACCACAGACCTTCGGGTCCATAGTTATTAGCTAGATGGCTTCTTCTCTCTCTTTGGATCTCAATACAAAGTTGTCCTCGATTCTGTTGGAGATCTATTCGATGTAATTCTTTTTGCGGTGTGTTTGTCGAGATCCGATGAATTGTGGGTTTATGATCAAGATTATCTTTCAAAAATATTTCATTATTTTTCGAATTCTTTTATGCATGATTTAAATATATTTGCAAGTCTCTTCGAATTATCAGTTTGGTTTGGCCTACTAGATTGATCTTTCTTGCAATGGGAGAAGTGGTTAGCTTTGGGTTCAATCTTGCGGTGCTCGATCCCAATGGAAGAAAGGGAAATGACACATATTGTATTGTTGCCATCGAGGATAAAAAGATGGGGTTTATATCATATTGGTTGAGTTTATCCCTCTACATCATGTCATCTTGCCTAATATTTTACTCTGTTCTTATGAACTTAATACTCTAGATGCATGCTGGATAGCGGTCGATGTGTGGAGTAATAGTAGTAGATGTAGAATCGTTTCGGTCTACTTATCACGGGCGTGATGCCTACATACATGATCAAGCCTAGATATTTTCATAACTATTCGCTTTTCTATCAATTGCTCGACAGTAATTTGTTCACCCACCATAGATTATGCTATCTTGAGAGAAGCCACTAGTGAAACCTATGGCTCCCGGGTCTATTCTCCATTATATTATTTTCCTGTCAACTAGCTATTTCTGTCGCTGTTTATTTTGCAATCTTTACTTTTCAATCTATACAACAAAAATACCAAAAATATTTATCTTATTATCTTTATCAGATCTCACTTTTGCAAGTGGCCGTGAAGGGATTGACAACCCTGTCGGGTCACGGGTTCCGACAAAACCCTCGAGGTTCGAACACCAGGGTGCACGCGAAGGTTTTCTCCCTATCGATCCATGCCCTAGCTCTCTAACATCTCGCGGACGAACTCGATGAACTCACAAGACAAAGACACAAGATTTATACTGGTTTGGGCCACTGTTGTGGTGTAATACCCTACTCCAGTGTGGTGGTGGTGGATTGCCTCTTGGGCTGATGATGCACAGTACAAGGGGAAGAACAGCCTCCTGAGGTTGAGGTGTTCTTGTGCTTGGCGAACTTGTGTGGGTGAGATGCCTCTGAATGAGTTCTCCCCTCCTCTTTTCGTGCCCTCTTTTCGTCGTTGAATCCGCCCCCCCTACTATGGTGGCTAATTCTACTTATATAGGCCCTGGTCCTCTCCCCAAATATTTAGCGGGAAGGGAGCCAACAACGGCCAATTTGAAAGGGGACAACTAGTACATCTTATCCTGACAAAAGTAGTCTTCGCCTGCAAAAGGCTCTAGTGGTGACGCCGTCTTGGGCTCCATGGCGACCTCCGTCTTGCCATCCTACTGGTCTTGGTCTCGTTGCACCAAAATGGAAACCTTTCCTTGATGCCTCAGTACTCCACGCCTATGCTTGCCCCCTTGGCACCAAAGAGGAAGCAAGGACACTGCGCACGCTGGCGCCCGCCTGGTCTCGATCGTCATGGCTCACGTCACGAGGACCTCGCGAGGTTTGCCTTGCCTTGATCTCTCCGCCCCTCGTGAGCCTGCCTAGCGAGGCCACTCCGAAGGAGGTCTTGCGTCATCCGCCTCGCGGGGCTTGGCCCCTCGCGAGGGTCATGAATACCTCGTTGATGAAGATGGGTCGTACAGACCTGCTAGCTTAGCCACACCGTGGGCCTGTAACGCCCTCGATGCGGCTATATCTCCCACGTGTCGAAGCACGACTTAGAGGCGTAACCGCATTGAAAGCAATGTCGCAAGTGAGGTAATCTTCACACAACCCAAGTAATACAATAGGGGAAAAGATACATAGTTGGCTTACAATCGCCACTTCACATAATTACATGAATAAAGCATTACAACAACCAAATACAATCAAGGTCCGTCTACAGAACCAAAATAAAAGAAGAACCCCAAATGCGACACGGTCCCCGATCGACCCCAACTGGGCTCCACTACTGATCAACTAGAACGAAACAACACAAAGGACAAGATCTTCATTGAGCTCCTCCTGAGATTGGTTGCGTCATCTGCATGGACTCATCGGCACCTGCAAGCTGGTTTTGGAAGTATCTGTGAGCCACGGGGACTCAGCAATCTCGCACCCTCGCGATCAAGACTATTTAAGCTTATGGGTAAGGTAAAGGTATGAGGTGGAGCTGCAGCAAGCGACTAGCATATATGGTGGCTAACATACGCAAATGAGAGCGAGAAGAGAAGGAAAGGCACGGTCGATAAAATCTATGATCAAGAAGTGATCCTAAAGCAATCTACTTCAAGCATAACACCAACACCGTGTTCACTTCCCGGACTCCGCCGGAAAGAGACCATCACGGTTACACACGCGGTTGATGCATTTTAATTAAGGTCAACTTCAGGTTTTCTACAACCGGACATTAACAAATTCCCATCTGCCCATAACCGCGGGCACGGCTTTCGAAAGTTCAAATCCCTGCAGGGGTGTCCCAACTTAGCCCATGACAAGCTCTCACGGTCAACGAAGGATATTCCTTCTAGCGGGAAGACCCGATCAGACTCGGAATCCCGGTTATAAGACATTTCGACAAGGTAAAACTAAACCAGCAACACCGCCCGAATGTGCCGACAAATCCCGATAGGAGCTGCACATATCTCTTTCTCAGGGCACACCAGATTGTCTTAACTTCCGGTAGGCCAGCCCAGAGTTGCCCCTGGTGGCCACCGGCGGCTGACAAGTTGGACCAACACTCAAAGGAGCACTGGCCCGGGGGTTTAAAATAATCATGACCCTTGGGCGCGCGACCCCCAAGGGAAAAGAAAAGGCTAGGAGGTGAATGGTAAAACCAATGTTGGGCATTGCTGGAAGAGTTTTACTCAAGGCGAACTGTCAAGGGGTTCCCATTATTACCCAACCGCATAAGGAACGCAAAATCCGGGAACATAACACCAATATGACGGAAACTAGGGCGGCAAGAGTGGAATAAAACACTAGGCATAAGGCCGAGCCTTCCACCCTTTACCAAGTATATAGATGCATTAATTAAGTAACATATATAGTGATATCCCAACAAGTAAACATGTTCCAACAGGGAACAACATCTCCATGTTCCAACAAGGAACAAACTTCAAACTTCACCTGCAACTAACAACGCTATAAGAGGGGCTGAGCAAAGCGGTAACATAGCCAATCAACGGTTTGCTAGGACAAGGTGGGTTAGAGGCTTGGTTCAACAATATAGGAGGCATGATAAGCGAGTGGTAGGTATCGCAGCATAGGCATAGCAAAAGGGCGAGCAACTAAGCAAGCAAAGATAGAAGTGATTTCGAGGGTGTGGTCATTGTCGGTGTACTAGAGTAGGGGTACCCTAGTATCCCGAACTTGTGCACGGGCAGTCGCATCATCCCCACGGCAAGGCTTGCCGGGTGACCGCCAAGACCCTCCGCGGCTACTTCAAAGACCATTCAAGAACAAAGTACTCAAAACAAGGCCCCGGCAAGAGGAGCTTGCCGGGAAGGCAGACCAAGGCCCCGGCAAGAGGAGCTTGCCGGGAAGGCTATCAAAGGCACCTCGAGACCCCAGCAAGAGGAGCTTGCCGGGAAGTCCACCCGAGGCATTTCAAGGAACTCTCCACGGCGCGCTACGCGCCCCGGCAAGACCCGGCGAGCGACAAGCTCCCGGGCGCGACAAGACGACGAACGCGGCAAGGCGCTGGCCGCGGCGAACCGCCTCTCCGAGCCCACGCTCCAGCACACCCGCCCACGTGTCGCTCTCCCGAGCACACGTGGCGGGAGGCCGTGCAGCTAGGGGCGCGAGGTGGCGAGCATGCGCTGGCAAGATAACCATCGTGGCAAATGGCGGCGTCCCTAGCGGTCCCTCTCGGTACTGTTTAGGCGACACAGACGGGCATTTAATGCCCTTGTCCCCTGCCGTCAGGGTTAGGTTCGATAACACTGTAGCAGGTAGCTGTGCCTACTACAGCACCTAGCTGTGCCTATCCACGACACCCTTTCCATTTTTGCCCTCGACCTCCGTTGCTATGTTGGTAACCCCTTGAGCATATAAAAGGAGGCCCGTGTGCAACGTAGAGGGGGGTCGGCCATTTTGGAGAGCCACTTCGAACACTCACGCTCGGTCTCGCCGGCTGCTGGAGTGTACTGTAGCACTCCGCGCTCCCGAGCTAGAAATCAATAACAAACCACAAAGCAGGAGTAGGGTTTTACGCATCCGTGCGGCCCGAACCTGGGTAAATCGCTCGCGTGCTTCGCCTCGATTTGCCCTTCGCACGACCAACCGCTCGCTTGTTTCGCCTCGATCTGCTCTTTGCGCAACCTCCGCCCCCCGCCGAACCAAAAGGGACCCGGTCCGCCGGTCCCATAGGTGTCCGTGGATCAGAAACCCCGGCATCTTTGGCGCGCCAGGTAGGGGGCGTCGAAGTTGTGTGAACCAGATCCGGCGTTCTCGCAGGCTAGATCTTCATCGTCCTCAGATCCAGCGTTCTCGCAGGCTAGATCTTCACCGTCCTCAGATCCGGCGTTCTCGCGGGCTAGATCTTCATCATCTTCATCAACATGCCGCCGAAGAAGAAGGTTTCGGAGGCAGCCGCTCCGTCCGCGCCGAGCCAGCCACCGCCGGAGCAAACGGCCGGTGGGGCAGGCGCCGGCGGAGGAACACGCGTCGACGAGGGAACTCGCGGTGCTGCCAGGTCCCAGGGCAAGGCTGCTCCGCCCGTCGGCGGCGTAGCCGGCTCTCACAACGACCGGGCACACTCCAAGACCTCGGCGTCCGTGCATGCACCACGCCCGTCTCAGGAGGCGCGGGACCGGCAGCGTCATGGTACTCACGGTGCCATGCGCTCGCTAGACCAAGACCGCGCTGATGGATCTCGGAGCGCTCAAGACCGCCATGCACGTCAATAAGCCGGCGCGAGCGACACACGGTCGCCTGGACGGGATACTGCTCCTTCTAACGTGGTTAGAAGTCCGAGCATATCCCGCTCCTCGCACCGTTCGCTACCGCCGCCCGCCACCACAGCCGAAGCCTTGGCGCGAGCTCAGCTACTCCTAGACTACCCTCCAGCGGCGGACAAGATCGACGACTGGAGGGCCACTATCCAGAGTCTCATCGGCTTCGCCAACGGCGACACTCCTCGGCAGCCGGGCACACCGCAGCCGCAGCGAGTCAGCCATGCGCGAGCCGGTGGCGACGAGGCTGGCGAGGGTACGACCATCGTGCACTCTCCGCCCCGAAGGCCAAGATCGCCGACTCGCCGGAGCCACCTCGACAGCGACTCCACCGCGTCGTCGGATCCGCGAGCTCGTCGCGATCAGCGCCAAGTTCTTCAAGAACGACAGCGGGAAGACGCTCGTACTCGCATCGAGCGCCGGAGAGAAGCGCGACGTCAATCAGACCAGCGTGCTGGGCCCTCTGTTGACGTGCATGCGCCAGGGGAACCAGGCGACTTGCCGTACACGGTAGGTTGCCCTGCGTTCACTTGTGAGCTGCGGCAAGTCCAGTGGCCCAGTACGAAGAACTTCAAGCCCGATGTACCGGAGAAGTACGACGGCAAGTTGCATCCGTCGGAGTTCCTCAGCATCTACACCATCGCGGCGTAGGCTGCTGGGGGACGGGACGACAAAATCCTTGCCAACTACTTCCCGCTGGTGCTTAAGCCCAACGTCAGGTCCTGGCTCATGCACTTGCCGGACAACTCCGTATCCTCCTGGGCAGACTTGTGCCATCAGTTTGTTGGTGCCTTCACAGGCGGCCACAAACCCCATGGCCAAGAGAGTGATCTACATCTGCTCGTCCAGAAGGAAGGAGAGCCCCTGCGCCAGTATATCCAGAGGTTCAGCCGTGTACACCACAACATCCCAAACATCCACCCTGCCGCGGTAATCAGCGCGTTCCATCAGAACGTGCTTAACCACAGGATGCGGGAGGAGATGGCGATGTGCAAGATTCGGGACGTCAGCGAGCTATATGCCCTGGCTGACAAGTGTGCGCGCGCTGAGGAAGGGAGGAAATTCCCCGGAGAAAGCGCTGGAGCAGAGGGATCTGACAGTGAGGATGCTGCCCCGGCAAAGAAAGGCCGGCGGCGCAATAGGAAGAAGAGAGGCAAAGAGGTGCTGGTCGTTGAGCAGTCCGGCGATGAAGGTGACGCCAAGAAGGCTGCGGTTGGTAGCTCCGGCAAGGAAGTTGCCGCGTGCACCAACTGCCAGGCTGTGGCGGTCGCCGACAAGCGGGACGGCTCCAGCAAGCAATATTGCAAGATTCACCGCACCAAGGGCCATGACCTCCAAAGTTGCAAGAAGGTCGAGCAGCTTGTCCAGCAACAGAGGGCTGAGTACGAGCGGTGCGACAAGGAGAGAGCCCAAGGGGGTGCCGAGAAATCTGGCCAGAAGCGCACCGGCCAGGAAGGACGCCGCGGCAAGGCCAAGCAGCGGCAAGGAGACAGACCTCCCCGCGGCCGCGACAACAATGAAGACGACGATGATGACGAAGACATGGATGACGTTGAGACCAGTGAGCAGGAGTTTCAGAAAGCCACAGAGGTCTTGTGCGTTGACGGTGGTGCCTCTCTGCATACTTCGCACCGCCAACTCAAACAGTGGGTGCGAGAAGTCAATGCAGCAGAACCACCCATCGAATCGCGCAAACTTCTGAAGTGGTCCAGCACGCCTATCATCTTCGACATTGAGGACCACCCTGACCGCACGACTGCGGTCGGGTGTTTGCCGATGTTGGTATCACCAACTATCCGCAACCTCAAGGTCACCAAGATGTTAGTTGACGGCGGGGCCGGCTTAAACTTGATCTCCTCCGCTGTACTCCGAAAACTCCAGATCCCTGACAGCGAGCTCGAAGAGACCGGCACATTCCAAGGAATCAATCCGGGAAGGAGAAAGCCGAAGGGGAAAGTCACGCTGCCGGTGACATTTGGCAGCGAGCTCAACTTCAGGACTGAGAAGGTCACATTCGACGTTGCCGATATCCCATTGCCCTACAATAGGATACTTGGCCGTCCAGCACTCGCCAAGTTCATGGCGGCCTCTCACTACGCCTATAACATACTGAAGATGCCAGGCCCGATAAGTGTCATTTCTGTCCCTGGTGACAAGAAGGATGCTCTTATCTGTGCCGACAAGATCTACCGGGAAGCAACAGCCACGGCAGACCTCAACCCACTTGCCGCTGAAGCTCCCGGGGGGAAGAAGACCAAGTCCGGCAAGAGTTCTGGTGCCCACTACGGCAAGCGCACCTCTTCGGAGTGCTGCGCCGTCGTCGAGGACGCACCATCGAGCTCCACCGGCAAGACCGAGCCCGGCAAGAGCTCTGATGCCCACTCCGGCAAGCGCACCTCTTCGGAGTGCTGCGCTGCCTTCGAGGACGCACCATCGAGCTCCACCGGCAAGTGCAAGAATACGATGGCGGCTCCGCCAGAGACGAAGAGGGTATCCGCCAAGGTGGACGGCGCTGGTGGTACCTTCACCATCAGTGCCACGCTTGACCCTAATGGAAAGCGCGCTCGTTACTTTCCTACGGGCGAATGTCGACGTGTTTGCATGGCAGCCGTCTGACATCCCCGGTGTTCCCAGGAAAGTGATTGAGCACCACCTTGCCGTTTGTCCCCATGCGCGGCCCGTCAAGCAGAAAGTCAGGAAGCAGGCGGTGAAACACCAAGAGCGCTGAGGAGCGAGATGCTCCGGCAAGCCCCAGGGTTTGTTCCGTTGAAGCAGAAGCTCCCGACAAGTCTTGCCCCGATGAGCTTGTCGGGGAACGTCAAGCTCCGGCAGAGACACAACATCTTGCCGTAGAAGCGGATGTTCCCGCAGCAGAAGATTTGCCTTTAGTCCTTGTTGTCGAGCCACAGGCTCCAACATGGGCGCAGCAGATTGTCCGTTTCCTTCAGACAGGAGAACTTCCCGAAGAGCCAGAAGAAGCCAAAAGAGTAGCCCGGCAGTCAAGTATGTACCAGTTCGTCGACAAAACACTATACAGAAGAAGACTCAACGGTGTGAAATTGAGGTGTATTCCCCGGGAAGACGGACCAGAGCTGTTGGCAGAGATACACGGAGGCATATGTGGTCACCACATTGGCGCAGGAGCACTTGTCGGCAAAGCGTTCCCGCAAGGTTTCTTCTGGCCAACAGCCCTCCAGGATGCAACTGCACAAGTAACCAAGTGTGAAGCGTGCCAGTTCCATTCCAAGAAGATACACTAGCCAGCTCAAGCTCTCCAGACGATCCCTTTATCCTGGCCATTTTTGGTCTGGGGGCTCGACATCCTCGGCCCCTTCCCCCGAGCTGTCGGGGGCTTTGAGTACTTGTACGTGGCAATTGACAAGTTCACAAAGTGGCCGGAAGTGGAACCAGTGAGGAAGGTGACCGCACAGTCAGCCGTCAAGTTCTTCAGGTCGATTGTTTGCCGCTTCGGGATCCCTAACCGGATAATCACCGACAACGGCACACAATTCACGAGCCACACCTTCATGCAGTACGTCCAAGATCTCGGCGCCAAGGTCTGCTTCGCTTCTGTTGCTCACCCGAAAAGCAACGGTCAAGCGGAGAGGGCAAACGCCGAGGTGCTGCGCGGGCTCAAGACCAGAACTTTCGACAGGCTGCACAATTGCGGAAAAAACTGGATCGAGGAGCTACCGGTGGTTCTTTGGTCGATCAGAACGACGCCAAATCGAGCCACTGGACAGACACCCTTTGCTCTAGTCTATGGAGCAGAGGCAGTTACCCCCACGGAACTCGTATACGGTTCACCTCGAGTGCTCGCTTACGATGAGCTTGAGCAAGAGCGGTTGCGCCAAGATGACGCGCTGCTCCTTGAGGAAGATCGTCTCCAGGCTGCTGTGCGAGCTGCTCGCTACCAGCAAGCTCTGCGCCGCTACCATAGCCGCAGAGTCAATGCCAGGAGTCTCGAGGAAGGCGACCTTGTTCTTCAGCGCGTTCAATCGGCCAAGAATTCCAACAAGTTGACGTCGAAGTGGGAAGGCCCTTACCAGGTGAAGCGAGTCACAAGGCCTGGCGCTGTCCGCCTTGAGACCGAAGATGGCATCCCAGTGAGCAACTCCTGGAACATCGAGCATCTTCGTAAGTTTTACCCGTAAGGCGCGGTTGTCGGACCCTGTCCGGCAACCACCTTTCTGTACAAGTCTTGCCGCTGTTGCATGTAATCCTTTGTACAGAGCCAGGCGCAGACCCTGAGCACCAGTAAATGAAGCGTTGATCACCCCGGGGTTATAGCATGCATGCTAGGTTGAGTCTCGTCCTTGGTTAGGGTCGATAGTGCCTAACAGCGCCTAACCCCTAGCTTAGAGGTCGAGTGTCCGTCCCTTTGCTTTTCCTTCGTTCGTAGGGCTCGCATATTCTGGCCAGACCGCTTGAGGACGAAAAGGAGAAGAAGGGCACGCCGGCACCTGAGCCCCGGCAAGCCAGTATTGCCGGGGGCCGCGGGTACCAAGATTCACCACGGCAAAGCCAGAGTTGCCGGGGGTTGCGATATCAGATAAGTTCTTCAACCCTCATCATGCACCCTCTTATGGATTGGGAATGCGAAACCGCGTTTCTTCCCGAAAACTGCCGTACTCCCTCGACTCTAGGCCCTGGAGCGCGTTCCCAGGGCCAGGCTTGGTCGTAGTCGCGACAGCAAAGGGATGAAACGAGGGGGCCGCACCCACCTCGTTCCCGCCTCCGCCAAAGGCGTGAGAAAGGTCGATCGACGTGGGAAGGCAGCAGGGCCTGTTGCCGGGTGAAGAAATGTCTGTCCGATGGATACCAAGGATTTGCTCCTTGGCGTGGGTTCAACCCGCGAGACAAATAACCCGGCAAACATCCCCCTTTCATTAAAAAACACCCCACTCAGGTACAGTCCAAAGAGGATGAAAAACATGAATGAGAGGATTACAAGTTTTAAATGCAGCTAAGGCCCGAGGGCATACAAATTAAAAAGATAAGGTGCCCGTAATCCCTTTCCTGTCCCTCTTTTCAGGAGGTAGGTCAAGGAGGCGAAAAGGGGAAAAGGGGCGCCTAGGCGAGCTACAGGTGCCAGAAGACACCAAGAGGACATCCCGGGGGGCCGACCGAGGGCTTGACGGTGATGGCGACGCCGGAAGCGGGGCTCGAAGACGGGGCGGCAGGACGTCAACACGCTGTCGAGGGCACCACGCCCTCGTACTCCGACCTGACGGCCTTGTCGCCAGCCCTCTTCCCCTTCCGTAGCCTCCCTACGCCAGCCGCCCAAGGAGACGCCCCCGGGGAGTTCAAGGAGCCGGCGACACGGATGACGGGGTCACCGGTGCCGCGCGGAGCGGCGCCCGACACCTAGTCGGACCCGCCATCCCGCCGCCCACTACCCTCATCGTCGCTGTCGCTCCCCTCCTCGTCACTCTCGCTCGAGGGGGAGCCTTCGCTATCGGAGGAGCTATCCATGCAGCACTTCGCCCGAGTGCCGAAGCACCCGAAGACCTTGACGGAGAGGAGATCGCCCTCCAACAGCTTAAAATGGAGGGTGAGCCCCCCCCGTCAGGCTGTGGATACGTGCGAACGTCTTCCACCCTCGATCAAGATACATCACATTAGGGGCTGGGAATACAACGCGGACCCGCGTGCCGCTGATCCCACAGCCCCTCATGTGCAGCCTCAGTGTCTCGGGCGGGTCCGACTCCATCGCACTCGCAAACGGAGCTGGAAGCCGGAGGCGACGACGAGGCGCCCGGCGCAGCCTGACGAAGAACTCGCAAGGGTCGTCCCCTATATGGACCGCCGTGGGAAGGGGAGCCGCCGGTGGAGGCGGAGCTGGCGCGCCGCCCCGCCCGCCTCTTCCCCGAGCGCCTTGACCTCGTCCTCGACCTCGTCCACGACCTCGCCCCCTCCCTCTTCCCCTTGTGGCCGGCCCTGCCACCACGGGTGCGGGAGAGGAAGGGGTGCGCTGTCTGGCGGCGACCCTCGCCGCCACAGATGAAGGGCCAGGATTCCCTTTCTCCATGGCGGATGAGAGAAAGGGGAGCCGAAGCTGAAGAAAGGAGGAGATGGGAGAGTGCGGGCTTCCGTGCTCCCTTCCCGCTCTTTATAAAGGAGCGAGGTGGGGGCTCGGCCGCCCCGCTCGGCGAATCAAGGCACGAGGAGGGCGAGGAGTCGGGGCCAACCCGCTGCCCCTGCTCCCGGCGGCCCAGTTTCCCACTTCCACCGTCCGCGATCCCAAGCGCATGGGAGCCGCGTGGCGAGAATGCGGGACCGAAGCGACGAATGAGACGGCCTCACCCTACCCCGTGATCGCGGGGAGTGGGCGCCTCGGAAACCGCGCACTGGCCCCGTCCAGTAAATGCACCACACCCTCCCGCCTACCTCCGTTTGAGGAGGAGGGCGTGAACCATCCCCTTCATCATGGCCTGACGCAGGCTCGCGGGGCTTAGCCCCACGCACGCCGCCCACGTCGCCCACGACGCCGCGTTTGACGCGTGCCGTTCTGGGCGTGCACGGTGGAAGCGGAGAGATATGCGGCGTGACCTAGGCCGCGCGTGCCCGTGCACTGTTTTGGGCCTGGCCCAACAGCGCTCGGCACCGTGTCTGGCCCAGGCCCGGGGGCTCCTGTCGGTGTACTAGAGTAGGGGTACCCTAGTATCCCGAACTTGTGCACGGGCAGTCGCAGCATCCCCGCGGCAAGGCTTGCCGGGTGACCGCCAAGACCCTCCGCGGCTACTCCAAAGACCATTCAAGAACAAAGTACTCAAAACAAGGCCCCGGCAAGAGGAGCTTGCCGGGAAGGCAGACCAAGGCCCCGGCAAGAGGAGCTTGCCGGGAAGGCTATCAAAGGCACCTCGAGACCCCGGCAAGAGGAGCTTGCCGGGAAGTTCACTCGAGGCATTTCAAGGAACTCGCCACGGCGCGCTACACGCCCCGGCAAGACCCGGCGAGCGACAAGCTCCCGAGCGCGACAAGACGACGAATGCGGCAAGGCGCTGGCCGCAGCGAACCGCCTCTCCGAGCCCGCGCTCCAGCACACCCGCCCACGTGTCGCTCTCCCGAGCACACGTGGTGGGAGGCCGTGCAGCTAGGGGCGCGAGGTGGCGAGCAGGCGCTGGCAAGATAACCATCGTGGCAAACGGTGGCGTCCCTAGCGGTCCCTCTCGGTACTGTTTAGGCGACACAGACGGGCATTTAATGCCCTTGTCCCCTGCCGTCAGGGTTAGGTTCGATAACACTGTAGCAGGTAGCTGTGCCTACTACAGCACCTAGCTGTGCCTATCCACGGCACCCTTTCCATTTTTGCCCTCGACCTCGGTTGCTATGTCGGTAACCCCTTGAGCATATAAAAGGAGGCCCGTGTGCAACGTAGAGGGGGGTCGGCCATTTTGGAGAGCCACTTCGAACACTCACGCTCGGTCTCGCCAGCTGCTGGAGTGTACTGTAGCACTCCGCGCTCCTGAGCTAGAAATCAATACCAAACCACAAAGCAGGAGTAGGGTTTTACGCATCCGTGCGGCCTGAACCTGGGTAAATCGCTCGCGTGCTTCACCTCGATTTGCCCTTCGCACGACCAACCGCTCGCGTGTTTCGCCTTGATCTGCTCTTTGCGCGACCTCCGCCCCCCGCCGAACCAAAAGGGACCCGGTCCGCCGGTCCCATAGGTGTCCATGGATCAGAAACCCCGGCAGTCATCTTGCCTGAAATCCCGCAAGGAAGAAGAACGAGTCCATGAAGAAGACAAACGGACGTAGACGAACGGGTCCTCACAAACGCGAAATTTACCGAAACCAACCTGAAGAAGCAAACACCGGAAAGAAGCACACAACATAGTAAACAACCAACACATGAACATGAAATGATATGCGGGATGCGGTATGCGATGCATATGCATGATTTGACAAGGAATGAATGCTGGCCTCAACATGGAAATCCAAGTGTGCCACTGGAAAGATGAGATTAAATCGCTTGAAAACGATATAAAGATCACCGGAATCAGAGTTACGGTTTGGAAATGGCAAGCAAATCAAATATGACCACGTTCTGCGATATACAGCAAGTAGCCATCTAAATGCAACAAGATGAACATGCTACAGCACTCAAACATGACAACAAAATACATGGCAGGAATCCATTCATGATGCTTAACAAAATAGGAACACTGAGCTACGGCCAATTCATCCATTAACAGGTTCAAACAAGCATGGCAAAAATGCAGTTGGTAAACAGATTTCAAACTTGGTGAAATTAACACTTGTCTGGAATTTCAGATCAGGTAGCACACTTCGGAGCATGAAAACTACATGCTACAGGACCTGAACATGGCAAGGTAAAGCATGGCATGGAGCTACTCAAAGAGCTTAACAAAAGTCCCTTAGTGACCTTGAGCCAAAAGGGATCAGAAAATACATTTGCAAGCATGTGAACATGGCAAAAACATAATCAGGTTACAGACTTAAAGGAAAAACTGGAGCATGCAATTCAGATATCAAGTAGGCATGTTAACGAGCTCGATGCACTCACTACAGAGCAAGGCATGACAATCTAAGAATACACCCATCAAGAATACACATTATACAAGCTAGATATGGCAAGAACAACAACATAGCATGCACGGATCAACTACAACATCCTCGGCAAAATCGCTAACAAGTAGACAATCTGCCCAGATCCACAAAATAGCAAAAGTATAGCTTGATTGACTCAAACTAGGGTGCTCCATAATTGCAAACAAAGACATGGATGGATAGAGCACTACAAGATTAACAAATCTTCCTTAAAAGAGGCACGGAAACATGAACATATGGCATATTGAGAAAAACAGATCAAGGACTTAGTGGAAATGCTAAGTCCCTGAAATCAGCATTAACGAATGCTCCACTTTGCAATCTTGTGCTAGTCACCACACACATCACAAAAATACATGGGTTGCACCTCTGGAAAGATGGCAAAACATATAACAAAACTCATGTAGATCTCAGGGGCATATCATGCACACATTAATCATGGCAAAAATGACAAATATCTAATTGGAGCAGCAGATCTGACAATTAACTCAAATAGCACTCTTCTAACAGCATTTCGGGCATCAAGATGAACTCAAATGAAAATGATGCAAGTGAGATGAAATGACGTGCTCTCTGAGACGAACATTTTGATATGCTATATGCTCAAATCGGAGTTATGAATGCAGAGTTACGACATGATGAAGATGGGCATATGAAACATGGAAATCTCGGGGACTTAGTAGAAATTTCACCTCCAGATCTAGGGTTTCGCACGGTTTTCAAAGCAGCGGCGGATCTGGCCGGAGTTCGCCGGAGAAAGGGCATGGGGAGGCAGCCGGAGTGGGAAGGCGAGGGCGCCGGCGACGGGCCTCGGCGGGGAGGTGGTGGTCCGCCAGGCTGAGCCGCGATGGCGGTGGCCGGAGCTGCTTGCGGGGCGAGGGGAGGCGGGCCGGCGCTGGCGGGGGAGCAGGGCGGAGGCGGCGGCCGGTGGGTACAGGCGGCGGTGCTCGGCGATGGTCGGTGGCGGTGGGGCGCGGCGAAGACGACGAACGGCAGCTGCCGCCGACAGAGAAGAGGCGGCGAGGCTCGGGCGCTCGGGCGGCGCTGGATGGGCCCCGCGGGCTCGCCCCGGGCCTGGGCGGGCCGCGCGGCTAGGAGGCGCGGTGAGGACAGGGCGGCAGGGACACGTGGCATGGCGGGGTTGGCGCGGGAGGCGGCGGTGACGACGTGTCAAGCCGTGATTGGCCGGGGCGACGTGGAGGCTGGACATGTCCAGCGCGATCGGACATGTCCGGCGGCGCGAGGAGGAAGACGCTAGGGTTTCGACCGCGAATTTTGACGGGGTGCACATATTTATAGGTAGAGGGAGCTAAGAGAGTTCAAATGAGGTGCGGTTTTTAGCCACGCAATCGTGATCGAACGACCGAGATGATGGAGCAGGTTTTGGTGGGTTTTGGGCCAAAATGGAGGGGTGCTGGGCTGCAACACACACGAGGCCTTTTCGGTCCCTCGGTTAACCGTTGGAGTATCAAACGAAGTCCAAATGGTACGAAACTTGACAGGCGGTCTACGGGTAGTAAACCAAGGCCGTCCAATCCGGAAATGTTTAATCCCCACACACGAGAAGAACGTAGAAATGACCACCGGAGGAGAACGGAGCGCCGGAATGTAAAACGGGCAACGGGGAAAATGCTCGGATGCATGAGACGAACATGTATGCAAATGAAATGCGCATGCTGACATGATATGCAATGCATGACAAGCAAGCAATGACAAGGCAACAACAGCGAATAACTGGATGACACCTGGCACCTCGGTCTCGGGGCGTTACAACCGCAGGCAGGCAAGTCTGGTGACCCCCGTTCCCAGAATGCCGACAGTAGCCCCCGGGCCCAAGGCGCGCTCGGGCTTGGCTTTGAGGCGAAGCCAAAGGTCAAGGGCGGAGCACCGCGGGCCCCAAAAGCCTACGGCCTCGGTTGACGTGTGGCGGTTAATTGGAAGTGGGCGTCTCCGCTTCCCCACGCAGCCTTGGCAACTGCCCGTCTTGACAAAAAGGCTGGTGCAGACAGTGCTTGCCTTCATAGCTTCTTCCTCGCCTTGCTCCAGATCCCCTTTCTCGCTCCTTGCTGCTGAAACCTCCAGATCCGCTCCAACCTCGCTCCGCGTCTGCGACCAATGGCGTCGCACAAGGTCAAGTCCTCCTCGGCGCTGGCTTGGTTCGAGCCAGCCCTCGATGCGCCCAACTCACGAAGGAGAACCTAGCCGCCATGCGCTTGCTGACGGCGGGGGAGAGCAACGAGAGGGGGAAGACGGAGCTACGGCTTGCCTCCGACGCGCCAGAGCGTGAGGGAAGCACCTTCTTCCCTTTCTTTATGAGCAGCATCGTCGCCGGGTTAGTTCCTCCCTTTTCTGATTTCTTTTTCAAGGTCCTCGACCACTTCGGGCTGCAGGCGCTGCAACTCCACCCCAACTCCATTCTTCTCTTGTCTATCTTCGCCTACTGTTGTGAGGTATACCTGGGCGTGATGCCGTCCGTGGCACTGCCGCGCCACTTCTTCTTCCTCCGCCTCACCGGCGGCCATATCTCCGGGTGCGCCAACTTCATCGTGGCCGGCCAGGCCAACTCGATCACGAACACCAGGAAGAGGGTTGACAATATCAGGGCCAAATGGGTCATGATGAGTGCCAAGTGCATCGATCCACGCTTGGAACTGCCGACGGAGGCGCCCGAGTCTGACAAGGGGTGGTCTTGTGTAGAGCTCACCAACGAGTGGGCGTCGTCGATGTTGGAGCAGATGAAGATCGATTTGAAGCCGGGCAATGCGGAGGCGGCCAACGGGGGCCATGCTCCTGAAGGAATTCTTGACGCTGTGTGTTGCTCCACTTCAGGCAGGCGCGCGCCTTTGTGGAAGCTTGGAGATGAAGAAGACAAGATTCGTCTGAGCCCGGTGGCCTTGCCTGATGACGAGCTGACTGCCATTCTCCGCCTCTTGGTTGGGGATAACCAAGAGTACCCGCCGAGCGCCTTTGTTCCTTTGTTCCATCGCAAGGACTGAGAGCAATTCGTTGCCTCTAGGCCGACCTTTGACATGCGCGGGCTGGTGCCGCCAGCGCTCGCTGGGGCCTCTACAACACCGAAGCCGGTGGAGGTGTCTTCCGATGAGTCCCACGGGGAGGAAGAGGGGGATGAAGACTCGGAGGAGACCCCCGAGGAGATGGGGAAGAACTCCCCCTTGAGCAAGGCCGACATCCTCCGCGCTCTGCCAGACCACACCGAGGTCGACGCCCGCCAGGAGGAGAGGGAGCTACCCCTCATCCCGACAAGGGGTAGATCATCGCTGGTCTCTCGAGATGCTGCCTCCGACTTGGCACCGCCTGGGGCCGGCTCCGACCCTTCTCATGCGCCGTCTTCTGCCCCTGGAGCCTGTGTGCCCACTCCTCAGGCCCCGACGCTTTCGGGTTTCAGGCTCCCCAAGAGGAAGGTGGACTATGTCGCAGTGGACCAGTAAGTTCTTCGAGCTTCGTCTTGTTCCTGCTTGTACTTGCTATTTTCTGACATTCGCCCTTGGTTGATAAGGCCGGTGTCTTCAGCGAAGAAGAGGAAGGAGGATGTTGCGGCCATGCCCCCCTCTGCGGAGGAGAGAGGCGACAGCACCCGCACCACCCCAGCTCGGTCGCCCTCGCGAGGCCAGGAGGAGCATCGGCAGGATGAATTAGCCCCTGTGGCCCCGCTGGCTCCGAAAGTGCCGGCACTCGGCTCGGCTGATGAGGTCCCAAGGGCTCCGGAGCCCTCGATCTTCCAGGCTCTGGTAATGACTTCGCCTCCTCCTCCTACTGCGCCTCTGGCCCCAAATTCTTCTACTCCCTCCATGGTCTTGGAGCGTGTCTTCTCGAGGATGGCCAAGCTGCGGGAAGACCTCCTAGGCGTGGACCCGCACCTAGTGGCTGGGCACCTGGAGCTGGCCTCAGGCTCGCTGCACTCCGACTCGGCAGTTCGAGCGTCGCTGAGCCAGGTCGCGGCGGTTTCCGAGAAGGAGAAGCAGGCTGCCGCCAGAGCTGCGGCCGATCACGAGGCGGCGCTGAAGGACGCCGAGGCCGCCCGCGACCGCTGCCGAAAGCTGGAGGGTGAGCTTAAGAGCCTGCACGACGAGCATGCAAAATAAGCACGTGACCGCAAAGCGAAGGAGGAGGAGATGAAGGCTCGGGAGGATGCCATCAAGGGCCGCGATGCCGAGCTGGGGGAGCTGACGTAGGCTCAGGCCACTGAGTGCAGCCAACTGGAGGAGCTGGAGTAGAAGGCAAAGGCGAGGTAGGTCGAGCTCGATGCCAAGGTGAGGGTCCTGGCCAAAGACCGCGTGGCCTTCTCGCTTCTTGAGAAGAGGTCCAGCGTGCCGCTGAAGTCATTGTACGAGAAGGGCCTAGAGAAGCCGCTGACCACCAACGAGGATGGCCCTGCTCAGCTGCTTCCCCACTTGGTGAAGGCGCTTGAGGAAGTCGTGGAGAGCATCGGTCCCATGGCTGAGGCAGAGGCTCGTGTCCTTTCTTCAGCTGCACTGACGTGTGTCTTCAGCCATCTGTACCTTCGCAACCCCAATGCTCATCTCGACGAGCTGTTGGAGCCTGTAGCTGGTGAACATTGCGCGGCCGCCTCCGCAGCCGTGAAAGGTCAGGTGGAGGCCCTGCTGAAGAAGTTCCGCGACTTCGTCCTCGCGCCATCGACCGACGATGCCACCGATCCTACAGCTGGCGGTGTAGGTGAAGACGATGCTACCAAGGGAGGAGCACGTTCTGCAGGTGATGGCGGTGTCCATGGGTGACCTGCGGCTGCTTTCCTGTTTCATTCCTGCAATACGCATTAGGCCTCATGGAGGCGTTAAAACTTTCATTTGATATTGTGAAGACAATATGTCTTGTAATACTTGCTTCGAGATTTTGTGATTTTCTTCCTATTTGCTTTGTGTTTTGCGTTGGCAGAGCCCGGCCCCGCGCATACCTCAACCACGGTTGGGCCGACCAGAGACCAGGACGGACCAAGGAGTGAGGGGCTACGTGACCAGTTAGGCTCCTGAGTCGCGATGCTTAGGGGTCCCCCTTGATGCGCAAACAACTTACAGGGAGAGTACGTGAGGATAGGTTAATGTTCTACATCGGCAGAGCCCGGCCCCACGCATACCTCAACCGCCGTTGGGCCGACCGGAGACCAGGACGGACCAAGGAGTGATGGCTACGTGACCAGTTAGGCTCCTGAGTCGCGATGCTCAGGAGTCCCCCTTGATTTGCAAACAATCTATATACCTTTTCCCTCGCCGAGGCTCGGCTCGGGAGGGGCGTGCGACGACCAGGTCCGGGAGACCTGGTTGGGTGGCGTGTGCTTGGGCGTGACCCGAGCGCAGCCCCCAGGTCCAGGAGACCTTGTTGGGTGGCGTACGCTTGGGCATGACCCGAGCGCAGCTCCCGTGCCCAGCCCCCTTGCGCGGCTCTCCCGAGGGGAGGCTTTGTAATGAGGCCGGACGCTGAGCTCTGGGGCTCGCTAAGGTTGGTACGACCGTGAAGCCGCCCTCAGTTGTTTATCACTAGCGCGGAGCATAGTGCTTCCGCTTGTGCACGGGCATAGTCGCTCCTCGGTAGTGTCAATGGCCAGCACAGAGCATGGTGCTTCCACTTGTACGTGGGAGGGGGGCTCCCTCCGCAGAGAGCCCCTGGGGCGTGTACAACCCTGCCCTGACACGTGGCTTGCATGGTAGGGCTAGACGAGGTGTATCTGGGCACTCGTGAGCCAGCGCGGGACTCACGAGGCCCTACCTCAAGGAGGGTTGCGCCTGGTCTTGGTTCTTGTTCGCTGTGCTGGTCCTGCGAGGTGGTGAGACAACCTGCGTCGAACGAATCTCCTGAGGTTATCACATGAGAAAGCCAAGCACCAACGGCCCCAGGAGGTGACGTAAACGGGGCTAGCCCGCCAGACAGAGCTCAGTCGTTGGATTTATCGACACTGCAGGGATGGGCCTGAGCACAGACGATGTGCTCAACTTACTCACATGAACGGTCCAGAAGAAAGACGGCCGGCGCATAGTCCCCATGATGGGTGGTGATCGAACAAGTAGTAATCATAGGTAGATTAAACAAGAGAGTGGCGGGCTTAAGTAAGTGCATGGGAGATACATGCCACTGGGTCAGGCCCGAGCAGCTTGGGGATGATGCAGCCTGAGGGGCGCTCCCAACAAGGTAAACTAAAGACATAAAAAGAGATACAAGCCACAGGGACGGACCCATGCGGCCTGGGAATGATGCAGCCCGAGGGGCGCTCCCAGCTAAATGAACTTGGAAAATGTCACCTGGTTATGTTGACGAAGGAGAGTTTGGGCAGCTGAAGGAACGCAGTGAAGGGGTTACTCCTCACGAGCCACCGGGACCCTGAGCCTCGGGAGGCTATGGGGGCTCAGGTGGTTCCTTGAGGACCATCTCCATCTCCATCAGGATGGCGTGGTGCCTGGCCTCCTGAGCCGCTAGGATGCGCCGCAAGTTGCGATGATAGGCGGACAACACGCTCGGCAGGCCGAAGGGCATGTGAATGTAGCTGTGCGGTGGGCCCTTGCAGCGTCCCACGCGCGAAGGCCAGAAAAGCTCCTGAGAAGCGGCCCTGTTGAGCCCTGGAACGTCGATACAGATGCGCAGCCCGGCATCCTCGCCTGGATGGGAAGCTACGCCTCATGAGTGGAGATCGCCGCGCATGACCCTTGCGTCTTACAATTCCTGGGTGGTCTTAGTGATGAACTCCCGAACGGTGGGCGATCCTTGCACTGTGCCCTCTTGAGGGAAACGTGCCATGAAGCACGCCTCCAAGTGGTGCCCAATCGCCTCCCTCGTGATGTGGGCAAGGTCTAAGGCCTTCCACAAGAAAGCCCCAGAGCCCTACCCGAGAAGGGCACCGGGCGCGCCTTCCTATGCGATGGAGGGAGGTGCCCCGGGAGCGGGCGCTGATCCTGACGAGGCTCCAGCTGTGACGCCACCCTCCTAAGGTCCTGCACGGCTCAACTACTTCTTCTTCTTCTTGGGGATGACCTCAGGAGGGCCCTCGCCCTTGCTGTCGGGGTCGTCAATTGCTGCAGCTTGGAAGGCACGCTCGAGGGAGCACACCGCGTCTCTTTCTTCACATGGCAGCGTGATGATCCCGCCGCTTCCCAGCATCTTGATGACATTGTAACCGTGATGGGTCACCGCCATGAACTTGGCTAGGGCTGGATACCCTAGGATGGCATTGTACGGTAGACAGATGTGCACGACGTCGAAGTCGATGAGCTCGGTGCGGTAGTTCTTGCGTTCCCCGAAGGTGACAGGGAGGCGGACCTGCCCTATTAGTGTGGTGGAACCTCCGGTCACTCCTGATAAAGGCTTGGTAGGCTGAAGCTGGTCATATGGCACTTGGAGGTTGTTGAACGTTTCGACGGACAGGACGTTGAGCCCTACGCTGCCGTCGATGAGGGTCTTCGTAACTTGCACGTTGCTGATGACTGGGAAGCAAAGCATCGGGAGGGCACCAGCGGTACCTGCGCACTTGAGCTGGTCTGCCAAGTTGAACGTGATGGGTCACTGGGATCATTTGAGCGGGCGTGTGGCTTCGAGCTTGGGGAGGACTGCATTCACTTCAGGAGCAAACTGCTTAAAGATACACTGTGAGGGAGTCCGGCGTTTCCTTGTGGACGATCCTCACGAGGATAATCCCTCCAAGCGCCCTCGCGTGGCTGATCCTGCCAGCGGTCCTCACAAGGCCGGTCACGCCACTCCTGGCGTGGGCCACGGTCATCCTAGCATCCGCCACCACGTCCTCCTCCTTGGTCGTAGCCCCGATCGCCGCGCTCGGGGCGTCGACCGAAGCGTCCTTCGCGAATGGCTCTGAGCTCTTGACAGTCCCTGGTGTTGTGGGTATTCAGGTTGTGGAAGGCTCAGAATGGACGGCTGCTCTTGGATGACTCTGGTTGGTCTCTGCCACGCTTGGTGTCTGGTTCCGCTGTGAGCACGGCTGCTCCCTTGCGCTTCACGTCCTTGGCCTTGGCTTTCTTCTCCTCCGGGTCTGTGGCTGGGAGCTCGAGGAGGGAGAGGCGCCCCTCCTCAGCTCTTGCGCACTTGGTCGCCAGGTTGAACAACTCCAGGGACGTGCACAACTCCTCGTGGATAGCGAGCTCTTCCTTCATCTTGACGTCGCGGACGCCATCAGAGAACGTAGAGATGATGGCCTCATCCATCACCTTAGGGATCTTGAGGCGGACATTGTTGAAGCGCTGGATGTTCTTCTGGAGGGTCTCTCCCGGTTGCTGCCTGACGCGGCTTATGTCACCCGCAGTCGGTGGGCGATCGCGAGTGCCCTGGAAGTTGGCGACGAAGCGGTTGCACATCTCGTCCCCGGAGGAGATTGAGCCCGGTGGCATGTTCAGGAGCCAGGAGCGGGCGCCATCCTTGAGAGCCATGGGAAACCAGTTCGCCATGACTTTCTCATCGCCGTTGGCCGCTTTGATGCTCAGCTCGTAGAGCTGCAAGTACTCTACGGGGTCGGGGGTGCCGTCATAGCGAGGAGGCAGATCCGGCTTGAACTTGCCCGGCAGGCGACGCTACGCAGCTCGGGGGTGAAAGCGCGGCAGCTGGCTTTGGTCATCAGGGCCCGCCTTGGGGGTGGAGCTTGGTCTTGATGGGGTCCGCGCCCTGCCGCTACAGGTGGCGCGCGGTCTTGCTGCAGCAGCCGGTCCTGGCGTGGTGGCGTGAGGAGCAACATAGTGTTTTCTTGCGGTGGGACTTCTTGACAGCTTCTTTCTTCACGCACGGGCGCGGGATGTGGCGGGTCACGTTGGGGAGCTGCGCGCCTTGGCGCCAGGGTGCCGTCTTAGGGCATAGGTGGTGGAGGCGCTCCATGAGCTACATCGCCCGTAGCTGGCAGACGGCGAGGCGGAGAGAGGGATGGCGCATGGGAGCCCCCTACGGTATGGACAAGCTCGGTGATGCGGTCGAGCCAGTCCTCGTAGAGGTCGTCGACCGGTCGGTAGTGCGAGAGCTCGTGTGCCATGAGGAGCGCGGCCCGTGCATCCATGGGAGGGCGACGTGCATGGGAAGAAGAACCGGTCGGGGTCAGCGATGGAGTGGTGGTGCGGCCGTCCCACCACACCGAGGGGTGCAGCGAGGATGCTTGCCGCTCATTCCTCGCCGGGCCGGTGGCGGCGTTGGCGACAGCGATGGGGAACAACGAGGTGGCCCACCGATGGGAGCCGTCTGAGCGACGCGGGTGGCGAGGGTAACCCGGCGCTCAGCACAAGCACGGCGCACGTCTGCTATGGAGACGACGGAGCAACGGGACGCGGAGCGACGGAAGGAAGCTTCGGCACACCCCTACCTGGCGCGCCAAATGTCGGATCACGGGTTCCGGCCAAACCCTCGAGGTTCGAACACTGGGGTGCGTGCGAAGGTTTTCTGCCTATCGATCCACGCCCTAGCTCTCTAAGATCTTGTGGACGAACTTGATGAACTCACAAGGCAAAGACACAAGATTTATACTGGTTCGGGCCACCGTTGTGGTGTAATACCCTACTCCAGTGTGGTGGTGGTGGATTGCCTCTTGGGCTGATGATGAATAGTACAAGGGGAAGAACAACCTCTTGAGGTTGAGGTGTTCTTGTGCTTGGCGAACTTGTGTGGGTGAGATGCCTCCGAATGAGTTCTCCCCTCCTCTTTTCATGCCCTCTTTTCGTCGTTGAATTCGTGCCCGCTACTCTGGTGGCTAATTCTACTTATATAGGCCATGTTCCTCTCCCCAAATATCGAGCAGGAAGGGAGCCAACAATGGCCAATTTGAAAGGGGATAGCTAGTATAGCTTATCCTGACAAAAGTAGTCTTCGCGTGCAAAAGGCTCTAGTGGTGACGCCGTCTTGGGCTCCATGGTGACCTCCGTCTTGCCGCCCTGCTAGTCTTGGTCTCGTTGCACCGATATGGAAACCTTTTCCTTGATGCCTCACTAACCCACGCCTTCGCTTGCCGCCTTGGCACCAAAGAGGAAGCAAGGACACTGCGCGCTAGCGCCCGCCTGGCGCCCGTATGGTCTCAATCGTCATGGCTCGCGTCATGAGGACCTCGCGAGGTTTGCCTTGCCTTGATCTCTCCGCCCCTCGTAAGCCCACCTGGCGAGGCCGCTCCGGAGGAGGTCTTGTGCCATCCGCCTCGCGAGGCTTGGCCCCTCGCGAGGGTCTTGAATACCTCGTTGATGAAGATGGGCCATACAAACCTGCTAGCTCAGCCATGCCATGGGTCGCAGGCAGGCAAGTCTGGGGACCCCCATTCCTAGAATGCCGGCAAACCCCTTTATCGCGTTGGTTGTAAGGTTCTTATTTGTTTGTGCAGGTACGAGGGACTTGCGTGTAGTCTCCTACTGAATTGATACCTTGGTTCTCAAAAACTAAGGGAAATACTTACGCTACTTTGCTGCATCACCCTTTCCTCTTCAAGGGAAAACCAACGCATGCTCAAGAGGTAGCAAGAACGATTTCTGGCGCCGTTGCCGGGGAGGCTTACACCAAGTCAAGTCTAGATTTGATCTCCCAGCAACTAGCCATTTCTGGCGCCGTTGCCCGGGAGATTTACGCACAAGTCAAGACATACCAAGTACCTATCACAAACTCTTATCCCTCGCATTACATTATTTTCCATTTGCCTCTCGTTTTCCTCTCCCCCACTTCACCCTTGCCGTTTTATTCGCCCTCTTTTCCGTTCGCCTCTTTTCTGTTCGTCTCTTTTCACTTGCCTCTTGTGTGATTGTGTGTTGGATTGATTGTTTGTCACAATGGCTCAAGACAATACTAAATTGTGTGACTTTTCCAATACCAACAATAATGATTTTATTAGCACTCCGATTGCTCCTCTTACCAATGCTGAATCTTATGAACTTAATACTGCTTTGATGAATCTTGTTATGAAAGATCTATTTGCTGGCCTTCCTAGTGAAGATGCCGCTACCCATCTAAACAGCTTTTTTGATTTGTGTGATATGCAAAAAAAGAAATATGTGGATAATTATATTGTTAAATTGAAGCTATTTCCTTTTTCGCTTAGAGATCGTGCTAAAACTTGGTTTTCCTCTTTGCCTAAAAATAGTACTGATTCATGGAATAAGTGCAAAGATGCTTTTATCTCTAAGTATTTTCCTCCCGCTAAGATCATCTCTCTTAGAAACGATATTATGAATTGTAAGCAACTTGATCATGAGCATGTTGCACAAGCTTGGGAAAGGATGAAATTAATGATACGTAATTGCCCTACAAATGGTTTGAATTTATGGATGATTATACAGAATTTTTATGCTGGATTGAATTTTGCTTCAAGAAATCTTTTAGATTCGGCCGCGGGAGGCACTTTTATGGAAATCACTTTAGGAGAAGCTACTAAACTCCTAGATAATATTATCGTTAAGTCTTCTCAATGGCACACCGAAAGAGCTACTGGTAAAAAGGTTCATGCGATAGAAGAGATTAATATTTTGAGTGAAAAGATGGATGAACTTATGAAGTTGTTTGCTAATAAGAGTGTTTCTTCTGATCCTAATGATATGCCTTTGTCTACTTTGATTGAGAATAATAATGAATCTATGGATGTGGATTTTGTTGGTAGGAGCAATTTTGGTAACAATGCGTATAGAGGAAACTTTAATTCTAAGCCTTTCCCTAGTAATTCCTCTAATAATTATGGTAATTACTACAACAACTCTTATGGAAATTTTAATAAGATGCCCTCTGATTTTGAGACTAGTGTTAAAGAATTTATGATTTCTCAAAAGAATTTCAATGCTTTGCTTGAAGAAAAATTGCCTAAGATTGATGAGTTGGCTAGGAACGTGGATAGAATTTCTCTTGATGTTGATTCTTTGAAACTTATATCTCTTCCACTGCATGATATCAATGAGTCTCTCAAAGCCATGAGAATTTCCATTGATGAGTGCAAAGAAAGAACCGCTAGGATGCGTGCTAAAAAGGATTGCTTTTTAAAAGCGTGTTCTTCTAGTTTTGATGATAATAATGATGAAGATCTAGAAGTTATTGTTGTGTCCCCTATTGAATCTTTGTTTTCCAATATTAATCTTGATAAATATGGGATTGGAGATGATTCAACTTTAGTTAAAAGGCGTCCCAATGATTCGGAGTTTTTAGATCTTGATGCTAAAATTGGTAAAAGTAGGATTGAAGAGGTCAAAACTTTACATAGCAATGAACCCACTATTTTGGATTTCAAGGAGTTTAATTATGATAATTGTTCTTTAATAGATTGTATTTCCTTGTTGCAATCCGTGTTAAATTCTCCTCATGCTTATAGTCAGAATAAAGCTTTTACCAAACATATCGTTGATGCTTTGATACAATCTTATGAAGAGAAACTTGAATTAGAAGTCTCTATCCCTATAAAACTTTATGATGAGTGGGAACCTACTATTAAAATTAAAATTAAAGATCATGAATGCTATGCTTTATGTGATTTGGGTGCTGGTGTTTCCATGATTCCAAAAACTTTGTGTGATGTGCTAGGTTTCCATGAATTTGATGATTGTTCTTTAAAGCTGCATCTTGCGGATTCCACTATTAATAAACCTATGGGAAGTATTAATGATGTTCTTATTGTTGCAAATAGGAATTATTGATATGAAAGAAGGAAATATTAGATTCCAATTTCCGTTAAGGAAGGGCGTGGAACACTTTCCTAGGAAGAAAATTAAATTACCTTATGAATCTATTATTAGAGCCACTTATGTATTGCATACCAAAGATGACAATACCTAGATCTATTCTTACTTTCATGCCTAGCTAGGGGCGTTAAACGATAGCGCTTGTTGGGAGGCAACCCAATTTTAATTTTGTTTCTTGTTTTTTGTTCCTGTTTAGTAATAAATAAATTATCTATCCTCTGTTATGATTGTGTTTTTATGTTTTATTTAGTGTTTGTGCCAAGTAAAGCCTTTAGGATCTTCTTGGATGATTGTTGTTTGATCTTTCTGAAAAAACAGAAAGTATGCGCTCACGAGAATAATTTTCGTTTTTAACCAGAGAGCGATAAAATACTGATTCCAATTGAAGTAGATCAATATACAAATTATTTAGGTCTTCGTCATTTTGTAGAATTGTTTGAGTTACAGAAGTATTCGAAACCTACAGATTGCTACAGACTGTTCTGTTTTTGACAGATTCTGTTTTTTCGTGTGTTGTTTGCTTATTTTGATGAATCTATGGCTAGTATCAGGGGGTATGAACCATAGAGAAGTTGTAATACAGTAGATTTAACACCAATATAAATAAATAATGAGTTCATTACAGTACCTTAAGTGGTGATTTGTTTTCTTATACTAATGAAGCTCATGAGATTTTCTGTTGAGTTTTGTGTTGTGAAGTTTTCAAGTTTTTGGGTAAAGATTTGATGGATTTTGGAACAAGGAGTGCCAAGAGCCTAAGCTTGGGGATTCCCAAGGCACCCCAAGATAAAATCTAAGGACAACCAAAAGCCTAAGCTTGGGTATGCCACGGAAGGCATCCCCTCCTTCGTCTTCGTCTATCGGTAACTTTACTTGAGGCTATATTTTTATTCACCACATGATATGTGTTTTGCTTGGAGCGTCTTGTATGATTTGTGTCTTTGCCTTTTAGTTTATCACAATCATCCTTGATGTACACATCTTTTGAGCTAGATAATTTTTCTCTAGTGCTCCACTTATATCATTCTGGAGCACGGTGGTGGTTTTATTTTATAGAAATTATTGATATTTCATGCTTTGCTTATATCATTTTGAGAGTCTTTTAGAACAGCGTGATAATTTGCTTTGGCTATAAAATTAGTCCTAATATGATAGGCATCCAAGATGGGTATAATAAAAACTTTCATATAAAGTGCATTGAATACTATGAGAAGTTTGATTCTTTATGATTGTTTTGAGATATGAAGATGGTAATATTAGAGTCATGCTAGTTGAGTAGTTGTGAATTTGAGAGATACTTGTGTTAAATTTTGTTATTCCCGTAGCATGCACGTATGGTGAACCGTCATGTGATGAAGTCAGAGCATGATTTATTTATTGATTGTCTTCCTTATGAGTGGCGGTCGGGGACGAGCGATGGTCTTTCCCTACCAATCTACCCCCCTAGGAGCATGCGTGTAGTACTTTGTTTCGATAACTAATAGATGTTTGCAATAAGTATGTGAGTTCTTTATGACTAATGTTGATTCCATGGATAATACGCACTCTCACCCTTGCGCCATTGCTAGACGCTCTAGTACCGCGCAACTTTCGCCGGTACCATAAACCCACCATATATCTTCCTCAAAACAGCCACCATACCTACCTATTATGGCATTTCCATCGCCATTCTGAGATATATTGCCATGCAACTTTCCACCGTTCCGTTTATTATGACATGCTTCATCATTGTCATATTGCTTTGCATGATTATTTAGTTGACATCGTATTTGTGGCAAAGCCACCATTCATAATTGTTTCATACATGTCACTCTTGATTCATCGTATATCCCGGTACACCGCCGGAGGCATTCACATAGAGTCATATATTTTTTTTCTAGCATCGAGTTTTAATTCTTGAGTTGTAAGTAAATAAAAGTGTGATGACCATCATTATTAGCGCATTATCCCAGTGAGGAAAGGATGATGGAGACTATGATTCCCCCACAAGTCGGGATGAGACTCCAGACAAAAAAAATAAAAAAGAGAAAAAAGAGGCCATAAAAATAGGAAAAATCCCAAATAAAAAAAGAGAAAAGGAGAGAAGGGGCAATGCTACTATCCTTTTACCACACTTGTGCTTCAAAGTAGCACCATGATCTTCATGATAGAGAGTCTCCTAGGTTGTCACTTTCATATACTAGTGGGAATTTTTCATTATAGAACTTGGCTTGTATATTCCAATGATGAGCTTCCTCAAAATGCCCCAAGGTCTTCGTGAGCAAGCAAGTTGGATGCACACCCACTTAGTTTCTTTTTGAGATTCCATACAATTATAGCTCTAGTGCATCCGATTCATGGCAATCCCTACTCACTCACATTGATATCTATTGATGGGCATCTTCATAGCCCGTTGATACGTCTAGTTGATGTGAGACTATCTTCTCCTTTTTGTCTTCTCCACAACCACCATTCTATTCCACCTATAGTGCTATATCCATGGCTGACGCTCATTATTGCGTGAAGATTGAAAAAGTTTGAGAACGTCAAAAGTATGAAACAATTGCTTGGCTTGTCATCGGGGTTGTGCATGATTTAAATATTTTGTGTGGTGAGGATAGAGCATAGCCAGACTATATGATTTTGTAGGGATAACTTTCTTTGGCCATGTTATTTTGAGAAGACATAATTGCTTAGTTAGTATGCTTGAAGTATTATTATTTTTATGTCAATATTAAACATTTATCTTGAATCTTTTGGATCTGAACATTCATGCCACAATAAAGAGACACGGGTGCGCATCGGTCCTAAACAAACGGTTTAAAACCCCTTCCCATGGCGGCATCTGGAACCGTCGACAAGTGAGTGTGGGCGATACGGGGGTCCTTCCCACACGACCCAGAAACCGTCGGGATATGCCCTCCTGGCACACACGTTCGGCAAAATGAGGTTGTGTGCGACCGGCGAGCGCTCATATACGGAAATAACGTATAGTACAGAAAAAAATACAATTATATGGCGAAATTGTTTCCGGTCGCAAGTACATCCCACACAGTCAGTCCCCGCTAGATGTTTCCGTTCGTATGTACATCCCACACAGTCGCTCCAAGGAAAACATTTCCATTCACAGGTACATCACACACAATTTTTCCCGTTAAATCATTTGTGATAGTGTTGCCATTGCACACGATATTAATAATTTTATCGTTTGCGTTATTGAATGCATCACACACGGTGCATACAAAGAAACTATGTGGCAAAGGTTGTCCATCACACACACTTTTTATGTGATGAATGTTTGCGCAAGGTGGCCTAATGAAACAGTTTTCAAGAGAAAGTCGTGTGTGCAGTGGAGATTGATCGCACATGTAGTGGATCCTAGAAATGTTTCTGATCTCCACGTATATCGCAGACGTTTCGCTTTCGCAAACCGTGTGCAGTGTAATCCCTATTTAATCCATAATTAATCCCTAATTTAAAAATCACATGTTATGAATTTGAAAGTAGGCAATCACTTATTTCATATCCAACCATGTTTATTACAAATATAGGTTCAACCACGAATCCATAATTCAATGCACAGGTACATATATGGAAGAACTACAAAAGCACCAAGTAAAGAATGATGCACCACAGTTGTACTAAAGACTATAAAGAGAGAGGCAAAAGACATTCTGGTTGCTGGAGAAGGTGAAGCAGAATGCCCATATTGTGCCCTCCTCCATGCGTAAGGCGCGCACGACTCTAGGCCAACCCCTTGTGATGGATGCCCGTCCATCCTTCAGTGTCTTCATTAGGACTTCTCGATGCTCATTGTAGTCTGGATGAAATACTTTAACCTTCATTGCATGTCCACCAATCATGTACTTTGCGAGGTAATCTTGAGTGAACTGCTTCGGGAACCACTGGGAACGAAAAAGATTCAGACATTGTTGTCTAACAACTCATTACGGGCAGTATAAAGAGAAGGTTGCAGAGTTTGTAGTTACCATCCTACAGCTCACTGTTGTGTTGGATAGAGCATAAACAAATAATTTGCTTGCCACCATTCGTATCTTTTTGCTAATAATCCTTATCAGTTTCCTCACTTGATGCTTGTTCATCAATATCTCATTGCCCCATACGCAAAAAGGGTCGATGCGTGGATCCTTGCCAAGGGCATATGTACCTACAAGCAACAAGTCAATATTAGAAGCTAACTAGTGTCCAGGCCTGGATCTATATGCACTACATTATGGAACGACGGGGGAGTACAAGCCGAGGGATGAAGCTAACCTCGGTGGAAAATGGTGGCCATTCCCATTGTTGTCCTGCATAAGTAGTGGAAAGGCATGATAAGTACAGCAATCTTAACATCAAACAATTATAAGAAAGGTAAACAACATCATCTCCAAAATGATAGCTTGAATGTGTTGGTTTCAGCATGATGTTAAAGCAGATATAAAATGGAAGGCAATGTTACCGACAGCAGGCTTAACAACCATCAAATATTGCAATTCAAATTGGTATTGTTGAAAATGAATAGAACGTAGGTAATGCTTAAACATCACACAGGATAAATGTGTAAAACTAAAAATAAAGGGCATGTGTTAACTACACCAGGAATAACTGGAACCAAATATAGCCGTTCAAACTGGTATTGATGTAGTCGAGCGGCACAGTTCTGACTTGCACATAACGAACCACACATTGTGAATGACTGAAATAAACAAGGCATAAATGACTAGTATAACAACCAAATATAGCCATTGAAAACTGGACAGAGTCTCACTGCAACCAACCTAACAAGCATATACAAATAAATAGGGAATATGCTTGAAAACTGGACAAATGCTCACTGCAACCAACCTAACAAGTAGATAAAGATAAACAAGGCATCTGCTTTATAACTAGAGAAATGCTAAAAAAAGCAACCTAACAACCAAATACAGATAAACAAGGCATCAGCTTGATAACTGGACAAATGCTAAAAAAGTAACCTATCAACCAAATACAGATAAACAAGGCATCTGCTTGATAACTAGACAAATACTCACTGCAAGCAAACTAAGAACCAAATACAAATAAACAAGGCATCTGCTCGATAACTGAAAAATGCTCACTCCAACCAACCTAACAGCCAAATACAGATAAACAAGGCATCTACTCACTATAAACAACCAAATATAGCCATTCATGAAACTAAAGTGGACACTTCATACTTAAACATCACATAGACCTATTGAACAATACATTTTTGCATAACTGAAATAATTAAACATGGCACAGTTAAAGCATCGCAAATGCTACTACCACAAAAGGTACGGGTTGGCAAGCTAGAAAAGGTAATATTTGCTGATAGAATGTTGCCTCACATTTCATGGACGGGATCCTTCCAGTTGGAAGAGCACAGACCCATGGTGCGCTCTCTGATGTCACAGATGGGCTGTTTCACCTTGGAAGAACCTTCATGGGTGCCATCCTCGTGGTCGTGGTCGATGAGATTTGACTTGGCAATTGAGGATCCCAAGCCGCCGCCGTAGAACGTGTCCTTCATAAGTGACAAAATGGGCTCGATGGCGTATAAAGCTCGCAAATCCTTGACCTCTTGCCGGAGGAGATCAGCGGCAGGGCCGTCGAAGAGATCAACGGCAGTTGAACCATAGGGGTTGGGGATGGACCACTTAACCTGTGACTTGGCCCGCGTGAAGCCGTCAGTGTGGACGAGCTTGACGTCATAGCCAGCTTTCCCGAGATACAATAATACGCTAGCCCGCTGACATGAAGCCTTCGGCATGGCAACCTAGTCAACGTCTCCGCCGGCTTCCGCGGTGACGTGTTGCTCCGGGATCGACAGGTCGGGGCGAACGGCGGCCACCTCGCCAACGTCCGTTGGAGAGGCCATGATAAACCTTTTCTTGGCCGAACGCTCGTCGGGCTCCCCGGGATACGTGATCGAGCTTAGGTTGTGACATTCTAGAGAAGGGGATGTGGATCTTGCGGGGAGGGACACCGCAGGCCTCATCTAAAAACTCGGGGGAGTGACGCGACGGTATGGGAATCATTTGATAACCTAAACTTTATTATCTAAGCTAGGAGGAATGGGCAGACCGGCAGGGTTGGCGGCGGTGCCGGCAGTGGCCGCAAGCTAGGGTTCAAAGGGGGGAGGGGGCGGGTGCGGGACTGTGGAGGGGGTGGTGTTTGAGGATACGCCGCGACTACCGAAGATTTTAGAAATGGTTGGTGGAGATGGTGGTGGATGAGGGAGGGCGACGGTTCAAATGCCTTGGCCTCGGCTGCTAATATTGAAGATGCGGGGCGGGAGTGCCCAAGATCGCGCACGGTCCAATAACAATATGCGTGTATGATAATAAGGAAAAGTGGCACGAATCCGCCGATTTTTGCAACGCTCAAGGTGGGTAGTTTGTTTTTTATATTTCTAGCTAGCTGGTATATCACACACGGTTCATCCTAATTTCCAAATAAACTTACCCGCCTTTAGCTTCCATAGGTGGTGGTTTTACAGCGCACTTAAATCACACACGGTTAAGCCAGTACCTCCACCCTTTGCTAGCGCTTGTGCGGTCTTGGTGATTTAAGTGCACTTGCATCGCACACGGTTGAGACAGTACCTCCACCTTAATTTTCTCGCGCTTGCACGGTCGTGGTGATTCACATCGCACTTGTATCGCACACGGTTTAGATATTATACCCCGTGCCCGTTGAGGATCATCAGAGTCTTTGCAGCAAAATATAACGCTAGGGAGGGTCAAAAGACAGCCACACTAGCATGTGGCCCAAATATATATGAGTGAAAAGGGTGGTATGTGATGTTCAAAATTCCAATGCACAACTTTGACCCCGCGGGCCCATGGTTGGGCGCGTCATTTAAGATCGATGAGAGGAGACATAAGTCAAGAACCACCTGGAAGTGGCCAAATATATGTACGAATATTGGGGATGTTTAAAACGTTAAATACACAATGCATAACTTTGGTGGCACCTGCCTCGCAAACCCAAAAGCACCCTAACAACCACCTAGCTAGGATATATATAATGACATAATGTCGTACCTAGCTAGGATGCTTGTCCCACCACCACCCACTTCGTGTCAGCGGGGAGGATGCATGTAATGATCGATACTTTGGTCATACATGCATGTCGGTATGACCTACCATAAGACGGACTAATGAATCTTTCGTTTGGTCAAATGACAGTTGTTGTTGTCGATAAACCGCTTGGGCCAATAGATTAAACCATCATAAACATCGCACGAGAGGGACCACAAAACCAGCACCTCTTGCATGCGGCCCAAAATGATGTACGTTGGGAAGGGTGATGCGTGTTTTCAATATAGAATAATGTACAATTTAGATGTGGTGCCTACCTCTCGATATAGACAACAACCATGAATGCAAGGTAGTTAAGGACGAGATACGTACACAGGGTTTGATGTAGGTCGAACCCAACAATC
This sequence comes from Triticum urartu, assembly GCF_003073215.2. Taxonomy (NCBI): domain Eukaryota; kingdom Viridiplantae; phylum Streptophyta; class Magnoliopsida; order Poales; family Poaceae; genus Triticum; species Triticum urartu. The sequence continues at coordinate 282,364,094 of NC_053028.1, forward strand.
CAAGCATATGGGAGGGAATTCTGACAATGCATGAGCTCGAGTTTTGGTTGACCAACATTTGACGGTGCCCGGCCCTAACATGAACTAGGAGGAATTCATTCATGGCAAACACATACCCCTCATTATTGGTCAAAGGGGTGATATATATACACTCGGGGAGCCCACATATATCTGTGTCATCACAAAAAACCGCACAAGGGAGACGTGGTCGATCAGAAGACCCTATATACACTACATGTGGCCCGAAAATATGTCTGGGTACGATGGTGTATGATGTGTTTAAATCACAAATGCACAACTTCGATGGGCCACTCCAGGTACATTACAAACCAAACACCGTACCCGACTCCAAGCCTGGTTCAATACCTATGATGTCAGTTTCCCAACTTCGAGGCGGTAGCGGGGGGGGGGGGGTCATCCCACGCATGCGCTTAAACTTTATTTTGTCTAGCATGGGACACATATTATATCTATACATCTATACACATATATAGTGTGCGAATAACTATGAAAGTTGCTCGTTGGATGAAGCCAATCTGACGGTACAGAGATGGCAAATCCGAGCACTACTGGCCATTGGATATCATCTACATTCCACCAGATTCTGCCGCATGTACAATCTAGAAGACTCCATGGTTGAACTTAAGCATAATGCACAAACCTCTAAACACAAGCACTTCTCCTTTTTTCTCTAGAATCTTCCATAACTTAATTGCCCAAACCTTTTTTTCTAAATGAGTTGTCACTATTTGTTTTTACCTTTACAATGCAAAATTTCATGAATCTTAAAATAGTTTTTTTACAAAACTAATTGATTTTGGATGAGATGAACTATAAGTATTAAATGAACATCTACATCATGCATATATGGGAGAAGAGGCGGGAAACCGATGAGAGGAGTGGCGAGAAACGGTAGCCTGTTTTGAGTGAAAACCTAGTAGAGAAGGAAGCCTGAGCTATGCGACGCATGCGCATAGTGCTTACCCATGTACTACATGTGCTGTCGAAAGGGATCAGGGTTGCCGTTCGATCTGGGATCATCCAACGGTGCACACGTATGATCCGTGGGGATTGGGTTCTGGCCAGTCAGAACGGAAGACTCAGATCGCGCGCACAACCGGGGGGGGATATCATACGGAAACCAACATTCGGTGGAAACTGGTGAAAACCACGGGAAAAAGATGTTTTGAAGTTTCAAAAAAATTTAAAAAATGCGGGATGTTAAGATGATGATGTTTTATTGGCACACAAAATTTGAAGTTGAAACATATTAAGAGATGTGAGCTATGAAAAAGACAAAATCAGTGTTGAATAGTGCCGAATAGTAATGTCACTATTCAGGGCGGAATTTTTTCTTTTTCATAGCTCACATCTCGTAATGTTTTTCAACTTGAAATTTTGTGTTGCAATAAAACATCACCTTATTAACGTCCCACATTTTTTTCAGATTTTTATGAAACTTTAAAATATGGTTTCCATGAAGTTTTCATTGAATATCGGCTTTCGTGAGTGAACCATGTGCTATTTCAAAACATTTCGTGAGAATAATATCGGTTTTTAAATCCCCGTAAATCCAAAACTAAGCTGAAAATCGTGAAACCTGCCATGGTGTCATGACATCGCACTTATATGTCGAGGAATTTTTTTGTCCACTGTGGCGCAAGTTTTATTACAAGCCTCTTACAAACCGGAGCTTCTCTCAAAGAAGCCTCATGGTTCCGATAGGGAAATGTGTCTCCCTTGTGGGCGAAACGTAATCACTACCTCTTTTCACCTTGTATTTTCTTCTACGGGCAACATGGAACGATAGAATATTCGTGCTAAAATTTAAACGTATTCAGGGTTCGTTTGGCCTTTTTATACACTAATTGAGTTTCCTAGGCATTTAATGTCCATAATTCAAATCTGAACTACAAATACATGCTCCAGTTCACCAAAATGGCTAGAAAAATTATACATGTGTCCTTGGGTGCATGTTAGGTCCCATGCCAGGAATGGGAACGAATTACAACCGTACAGCTGTCATGGCTCGTACTCAAACATTTCGAATGTCGGTTTTTAAGTCCCCATAAATCCTAAACTCACCGGAGAATCATCAAAGGTGGCATGCTGTCACGTCATGGCACATATGTGTCGTGGTAAAAACATAGCCAATTTGGGCCAAGCTTTATTACAAACCTCTTACAAATCGGAGCCTGTTGCAAGAACCCTCGTGGTTTCGATAGGGAAACGTGTCCCCTTGTGGGCCAAATGATCACTCCCTCTTCTAGCCTCGTATTTACTTCTACATGCGGCACGGAACAACTGGAGATTCAGGCTGAACTTTGAAATTATTCAGGGTTTGTTTAACCTTTTTATTAGTTTTCTAGGCATTTAATGTCCATCATTCAAATCCAAACTACAAATACATGCTCCAGTGCACCAAAATGACTAGAAAAAACGTACATGCTTCCTTGGGGTGCATGTTTAGGTCCCATGGAACGAATGGAAACGAATTCAGCCATCTTGCCGTCCTGGCCTGGCCACAAACATTGCGAATCTCGGTTTTTAAATGTCTGTAAATCCAAAACTCACCAGGAAATCATGAAACTTGGTATGGTGTCACTAGATGGTATATATAATTGTCCAATTTGGGCGAAGCTATATTACAAGACTTTTACAAACCGGAGCCTGTCGTAACCCTCGTGGTTCCGGTAGGGAAACATGCCCCTCTTGTGGGCGAAAGGATAATCGATGCCTCTTCTCGCCTTGAACTTTGTTTTCTACATGTAACATAGAATAACAGGAGTGTCGGGCTGAAATTTGAAACTGTTCAGGGTTTGTTTGGCCATTGTATATATATTACTAATTACTAAGTTTTCTATGCATTTAATGTAGTCCATAATTCAAATTTGAACTAGAACCACATGCTCAAGTGAAGAAAAATGGGTGGGAAATCGTACATGTGTCACTGGGTGCATGTTTAGGTCTCGTTTAAGGAATGAGAATGAATTACACACTTGTCGTCGTCCTGAAACAATGAGAATCTTGATTTTTAAATCCCAGTAAATAAAAAAGTCACCTAAAGAACATGAAACTTGGCATGGTTTCATGACATGGCACATATTTGCCGTGGTAAGAAAAATCGTCCAGTTTGAGAAGAGGCGCACACATTAGTAGCCAAAGAAGTCCTTTTTGAAAAAAAGCTGACACGTTAATATCACAAATGGTTGTATTATATTTACCGTGTCGAAATTTAACCATACTCGGTGGCGTGCGTGCAACTGTTTGATTAGATGGGACGATCGCGAGAAGTCTGCCGTGCAGCTTCGACGGGACGCGTGCGAGCAGCATGGCCGCCCATGCTCACCGGGAAGCGAGTTCTTTGACCTCCATGCACCAGCCGCCGCCCGCCTCGCTCACAATTTCTCCATTAATGGGTTAATTAAAGCACCTGGACGGAGGGTGTTTGCTTGTGATCCCATGGCAGCATTTGCTTTGTTCGTGTTTTCAACTAGTATTCCGCCCTAATTTAAATTGCCATATAGCGCAACAGATAATATGACCACAAATAAAATGGCAACGGATAATATGACGACAAATTTACAATGGCGCACATAATAATTGTCTTACATATTCCAGATAATTTAAAATGCCACATGCGGCAAATCCCAGAAGACACGGGGGCAAGAGAAGAAGGAAATTGCAGACAACGATCTGGGTCGCTACTGTCTCTACTTGTCGATGGATCGCCGGGCGGCGAAATCCTCTAGCTCCTTCTTCAATTCCTCACGACTTTGCTTGAAAGCAGCCACGAATTCCTCCACCTCATGCTCGCGCTCGATCGGGAGCTTCCTCAAGCCACCCATCAGTTCCTCGACGACCGCTTTTAGTGTCATCTCCGAGGCACTGCTCTGCTCATGCCGCATCTTCCATGCGGCGGCCTCCTCCACCTTCTTGGCGACCAACTTGAGGAGCTTCACATTGTCATCCATGAGTTTCTCGACGAGGCCGGTCGCCTTGTCAACCGAGGCATCAATGATCTTGATCATCTTCATGAAGCCGTCGACCAGCTCTTGTTGCATAGTGATGCCAGCGGGAATACCATCATCGTCGGCAAAGGACTTTAGGAACGCCGGCTCGTCACGATGGCCGATGCCGCGAATGCGCTTGTGAGAGCCCTCGTGTGCCCATGAGAGCTCGTTCGAGGGCTCCGTAGTGCGCCCAGACATCTCTGTTACAGCTACGGCTTCGCGATGGGACCTCTCTAGTGCTTCTGCGGCCTTGGTCTTTGCTGCCTGGTTATATGCCCACCCTAAACTCCTCCTACCGGTCATGGCGGAACGATTTGACAGAGAAAACTAGTTTTGTGGGTGATGAGGAGAGGAACTATGAAGTAATTTTCGAGTGGGTAGTTTTTATAGCCCAGTGCTAAGTGTGAACACATATTAGTTTGAGAGGTGTGAACAGATTTGCAATTACTTATTGCGTTGTAATCAGCAATGTGACGAGAAACAAGGTCAAAATTTATTGATGGCAGAAGGTTGACCGCGTGGTTGCTCGCCGTTGAGGCAATGTTACAATGGCAACTGTTAATAATTCTTAATAATCGTCTTACCTATTCAGGATAATTTAAAATGCCAAATGCAGCAAGGCCCAGAACACTCACGACCTACATATGCATACAATTATAATAAAATATAAGCTAAAAGGCTGAGTTGGCGGCCTTCCGATGATGGTCTTCTCGGACTCCATGATCAGCATAGCACCCTTGCGGCTGTGTGCGATACTCCTAGCCACCGCAAGCAACTAGTTTGCATTTTTCTACACACAGAATCGCACTTCAACTAACTGTATTAACCGCCTGTGTTGTAAATTCTCATCACAAATAGTTCATCCGAGTTGGCTGTTTGCCACGTATCACACACATATTGTTAAGTTGAACCGTTTCTGTTGCATTCGCTAATCGAAAACAGTTCGTCCGAGTGAACCGTATGCCTTAAATGACACACACCTTGATGTGGCTAACTATTTATGTTGCACTCCCTAATAGCAAACGGTTCATCGGAGCGAACTGTATGTCGTATATCGCACACACATTGATATGGCTGCCATTTCTGTTGTTCTGCATCATTGCAAACAATTCTGTCGGCGTTCTGGGAACGGGGGTCCCCAGACTTGCCTGCCTGCGGCCTGTGGCGTGGCTCAAAGGGGGCCCAGTGCGGCCCATTTTCACCAACACAAACCCAAGACCCTCGCGAGGGGCCAAGCCTCGCAGGGCGGACGACGCAGAGCATCCTCAGGCGCGGCCTCGTCAGGCTGGCTCACGAGGAGGCGGAGAGATCAAGGCGGGGTACCTCACGAGGTGCCCGTGACACAAGCCATGACGACCGGGGGCGCCAGGCGGGTGCCAGCCCGCGTAGTGTCCTCCCTTCCTCTTTGGTGCAAAGGGGGCAAGCGCAGCCGCGGAGTACCGAGGCATCAGGCAAAAGTTGCCATTTCGGTGCTACGAGACCAAGACCAGGAGGACTACGAGATGGAGGTCATCGTGGAGCCCATGACGGCGTCATCACCAGAGCTTTGCACAGGAGAAGACTACTTTTGTCAGGATAGTTGATACTAGCTGTCCCCCTTCAAATTAGCCCACCATTGTTGGCTCCCTTCCCGCTTGATATTTGGGAAGAGGACCAGGGCCTCTATAAATAGGACCAACCACCCACAGAGCAAAGGAGGCCAGAGGGATCGAAGGATAGAGAAGATCAGGTAGAGAGAGAGAGAAGGGTGACTGAGCTCCTCCCAGTAGTTCAGCGCCCCAGCCAAGAACAGACCCTCGCGAGGCTGTTCTTCCTTGTATTGTTCATCATCATCAGCCCAGGAGGCAATCCACCACACCACACACTAGAGTAGGGTATTACACCACAACGGTGGCCCAAACCAGTATAAACCTTGCGTCTCTTGTGCTGTTCTTTCTGTAGTTTAGATCTTGCCAAGGCGGAGGGGTGCAGGTAGGTAGGAGGCGAAATCTCCGCGCGCACCCCAGTGTTCGAACCTCAAGGGTCTACCGGAACCCGAAATCCGACATTTGGCGCGCCAGGGAGGGGTGCGCCGGAATCCACCTTCTACCGCTTCACGCCCCGTCGCGTCGTCATCACCATGTCCGGCGACCAGGCGGGCAACCCAGATCCGTGGGCGGCGTGGCCCGCCCGCGCAGAGCCGCTTGCCTCGGGCGACCCCGTGCCCCAGGCAGCTCGCGGTCCGCAGGGCGCTGCGGGCCGCGGGCAACGCGGACAGGCTCCGGCAGCTCTCACACCGCGGCAGGCGCGGTTGGCAGCAAGGGCCTCCACTCACGCCGCGACCACGACACCGTACACCCGCAGGGAGCAGGCGAACTCGAGGGCCGCGCTCACAGTGGCCCGAGAGCTGCTGCAATGCAGGCTGCTGGAGGGCGGCCACGACGTGCTGCTGGAGCGAGTGGCAGAGCTCCTCGGCTTCGCCGCCTCGGGGGCTCACCCCTTCTCCACCCAGCTCCCAACTCAGGCCCAGGGCGGCCCACGCGGGGGCGCTACACGCGCCCGCGGGCTCCAAGGCTACTCCAATGCCAGCAAAGCTGTCAGCGCCGGACCGGCGGCGGCGCTGACCCTGCTCCCAGTCCGCGAAGAAGAAGGACTCGACACGACCCGCGACCCCAGTGGACAGCCGCGCTGCCACCCCACGGTGGGCGTGTCTGGCAGGACCGCGTGGCATACGGGGCATTACGGCGTGGCATTCGGGGTGACGGCGCCGGAGGAATACGTGCCCCTCATGATGGACCGAGGACACCCACACGAGAGAGAACAAGGCTCGCTCCTCAACCCAAGCTGGGGGGACGAGGCACCAGAAGCTGAGCCTTTCCGGGAGCCCCAGGACGGTCCCACTGGCCACGATGGTGCCAACGATTATCGGGTACCGCTAATTTTTCAGGAGCAGGCATACGCTAACCATGGATTGCAGGAGGTGCAGGTCGCCACAGCGAGCAGCTGCCCGGCTCCCACAGTCTCCTGCCCCTCGGGAGGAGGGCGCAGGCGGCTGCAGGAGAGGGGCCAGGATCCGACATCACCACCCCGGCATTCGGAGCAAGGTGCTCTCAGGAGGTAGGCCCTCCGCTGGGGAGGTGCCTCAGGGCCTGCCCCCGGTGGAGGACCCGTGGTCGTCGGGGGAACTGCTGGCGACCGCTCTACCCCATCGGCGGCATCCTGGTTTCCGGTCGTCGTTGATGGCACTAGAGTGTGGCGCAAGGCGGGGCCCTCATCTGGCGATATGAAGCAAGGCCAGTACCTGTGAAGCTCGCCGCCCCGTGACACTCTCACGTAATAATGAGTGGGGCTGTACACGCCCCGGAGTCTCAGGGGTGCCGGCCTCAGGCCCTGGGGCTCCCTCCCACGCCCAGTGGCAGCACTTAGCTCCGCGCTGGTGAGAAGACATCCAAGACTAGACTAGGTGCTGGACGCGGCCTTTTGTTTGCTTTTGTCGCTTTTCCGTTGGGTTGCCGCTTTCCCCCGCTGGATTCAAGTTGGATTCGAATTTGAGATTTGCATGTGTTCGGGGAAGGGGTGCTTAGTCTCGTTCGAGCAATTTCTCGTGTTTTGGTTACCGCATCGCCTCAGCTTCCTCCCCTCGCGAGCCCCTCGCGAGCCGGGTCAGGCCTAGCTTGCGCACAGCCCAGACTGCCGCCGACGTGACCTCTCAGGAGGGTGTTTTACTGCAGATCCTACGAACCCAATCAGGGAACACTCGAAACACCACAACCCCCCGCGGGCTGCCTCAGGGCCAGCATGGGACAAAGGTAAACTAGCTGACCAGCGCGTCGCTTGGGCCAACCACTTGGCGCAGGCGCATGGGCACTGTAGCGTCTACTAATACGATAGAACACAAGTTTTACATAAGGGGCTCCCCCTCCAAAATGCTCTCACTGCAATCAGGCCAAAACCTGAGTTCTATTCATGCAGGGTAAGGAAGTAGGAGCGATGCACAATCAGTCGGATGAATCCCCCAATGCGTTCTCAAGGACACCACCTGTGCCATTCCTGGCGTCGCTGAACTCGCCATCGCTGTCCGCGTCGCCGCCAGCGGCATCAGGGCCGTTCATCACGCCGCCCTCGTCGGCCGCCACGATCGCGTCGTCGTTGTCTAAAGCGAAGGCCCTGATAAGAGCGTCCACATTGTCCTCCACCCAGTGCGCCAGGTCGCCTCGGACGGCCTGGGGGACTGGGGCGATGGCGGCGTCAAAATCGAAGTAGGGATCCATGTTCTGGAGGTGGCTGAAGATGCGAGAAAAGGCGCGCCCAAGCAGGCCGCGGCTCCTCTCCTCCACCAACCTGCCAGCCCTGACCGACCGCGCCTCCAGCTGCGTCACCACGTCAGTGAAGAACTGAAGATTGCCAGCATAGTTGACTGCGTGCGGCTCGCCAACAGCCGCCTCGCGGATGTTGCCCAAGGCTGCGTTGGCTCTCTCCCGGAGCGTGGCAAGCATGGGGCCGTGCTCATGCTCCAGGAACCGCCGCTGACGAATCTCGTCCACGTTCTGGCCCGTGACGACATCAGCCTCCTCCACCCGCTGGCGGAGAAGGAACACCTCGGCCTGGGAAGCGGTTAGCTCACCTTGCGCCACCTCAAGAGCGGCCCGGAAAGCGTCGGCCCGCCGCGTCGCCTCCTCCAGCTTGGCCCTCAAGGCAGCAGTCCTGCCTTCAGCTTTGGCCCGGATCAACCCCAGCTTCTCGTCGAACTCGTGCTCGAGGTTCAAATGCGCCATCGGCACTCGACGTCCGACCTCCTCCAGGACACGGGCTTCCCGTGCGGCAACATCATCCTCCGCCTGCGTCACCAAGTGCTCCCTCGTCTCTAGACGCTCGTACTCACGGGTGCGTTCGGCGGCTTCCAGCGTCAGCGCCTCCTCACGCTTCTAGAGCTCTGTTGAGTCACCGGAGGCCACCCTCATCGACGCGAGAGCTGCCTCGCGCAGCTCCACCTGTTCCTCCAGTGAGTGGCACCAGGCCAGGAGCTCCCGAGCCCACTCCTCCGCCGCCGTTCGCCGCCGGTCAGCTTCCCGAGCCTCCTCAGCGGCCCAAGAGCGGGCCTCCCGAGAGTCCACCAGTGACGCCTTGGCCTCTGCGTCGTCAAGATCGCGCTGACGGCGCGCAAGGACGATGGCGCCCTCCAGCTCGCGCCTCTCTGCAGCCAGGCGCAGGCCCTCGGCCTCGAGGCGTGCGTCTTCACCGGCAAGCTCCTCTCCAAGCAGGCTTACCGCGTCAGCCGCCCTTCGAAGGAATCCTTGGCAGAGAGCGCAACGCTCCCGAGCACGCTCGAGCACGTCCTCCACACCATCATCTGCCCCAAGCAAGCGCCGGGGGCCGCGAGCTAGGACTCCCCCTCCGGGCTGGGGGCTGGCACCCTCGCGACGGCCGGGCACGCCGCGTCAGAAGCCCGGCCGGGGGCCAGCCCGTCCCCAGGTGAAGAGCGCAGGAAGTGCCTCAGCCAATTGCAGCCCACGACCAGGCGAGAAGCCCACGGCAGGCTGGCTATGCCATGAGAAGGCCCGCGAAGGATCGCGAGGTGCGCGGGGCCACGATGCGCCTTGGGATGGTTCACCTCGTCAGTCGCCCTCACCACAAGGGCACCACTGCTTGGAGCGCTTGAGGACAGTGGAGGGGGCGAAGCCAAGAGGGACGGCTCCTCAGCTGTCTCCGCAAGCTCGGCTGGAAGGGGCCTGCGGAGCAAGAGTCAGTAAGAGCAACAGAAGGATCGGGAGCTGGGAAAGGAGAAGGCTTACTCATCAGTGGCGAAGTACTTCCTACGCTTCAGCAGGCGACAAGGGTAATCGTCGCCCAGGGCCTCCCTTCTCTTCTGGAGGGCCTAAAAGTCCACGCAGAAGCGGCCTAAGAGTCGGGCGCAGGGATCAACCTGCGACGAAGATGGAGCGTCAAGGCGATCTGCGTCAGGGGCGCCTGCCTGGTGTGCGCCGCCAATCGCCTCGCCAAGAGAAGCCGCCGGAGCCTCGGTGGCCTCTGTCGAAGGCGCAGAGGGCAGCTGCTTGTCACCCTCAGCCTTGGCGGCACGGGCCCCGATAACTGCTTCCTCACGAGCCTTGCCCGGCGCTGTCACCCCGTCGGGAGCCCCCTCGGCCTCTGGCGCCTCATGCCTCCCTGCTCCGCCACCTGAGGAAGAGTCGCCTGGGCCGACTGGAAGGGCAGTCACCACCATTGGGTTCTCACGAGGCCCCTGAAGGCTGGCGGGGCGCGGCCCCCACTCATCGAAGATAGGCATCTACCTCACAAAATCGCCCCCGCTCTGGCAGAGGTACAGCAAGGCCCCTCCCTGCTGGACACTGCCAGGGTTGGGGTCCCCCGTCAGGGTCAAGAGCGCCGTCCTCAGCACTTCAGGCGTCAGGTCCTCTTCCTGGAGCCTCATACGATCATCGCGCCCGCTGAAGGCCCACATCCGGCGGGAGTGGCGCTGGAGAGGAGCGACGCGGCGTAGCAGGAACTCCTTCACCACCTTGGGCGCTGTTGTGCCAAGCGACCTCAAGAACGCGAAGCGGTGCCAGACGAAGACGAGCCGGGGGCTCTCAAGCGTCTCCTGGCCCCAGCCCGAATTGGGGACAACAGGCGAAGTTGGCTCCGACAGCAGGGGGCTGGGCACCCCAGCATCCACATACAGCCACCGCTCGCGGAACCCAGCTGCGGGCAGAGGGAGCTTGAAGTCAATCCCAGAGGCCGCCGTCTCAGGCGCGGCAACGAAGCTCACACACGCCCAACATTGGGTAGGGTCAACAAGGTACAGCGAGAAGAAGTGGCGCAGCAAGGCAACCGAAGGAAGGATGCCCATCATAGCCTCGCAAACAAAGGCGAAGACCGAAAGGAGAGTGATGGATTCAGGACCCAGATGCATCATGTGGATCTGATAATGGGAGAGCACGGCATTGAACAAATCAGAAAAGGGAGGAACCAGACCCGCCCACAGGGTGTCGGCAAAATACGGGACCTCGGTGGCTATCCTGCCGATGGAGAAGTGGGACGCGGGCCAGGCCGTCGTCCTCCTGCATTCATTGAAGATGGTGGACAGAGCCAAGCTGACCTTGCCCAAGCCCTCGGCGGGGGCCGCCAACGGCGGCGGGCAAGGCAGAGACACGGGTTTCTCCCCTCTTTCCTTCTTCGTCGGAGCCATGGCGATGGGAAGGGGGGGGAAGGTTCAAGATTGAGTTGAAAATAGAAACCAGAGTTCGAGCGGAGGAAGGACAGAGGGCGCTCGAGCAACCAAACAGGGGAATGGCTGTGTACGACTACGGGTCCGCCTAGCATGGCGCAAAATAAGGAAGGCATGGGGGAACAGTGCCACCCACGTCCAATCAACCGCCACGCGGCTCCCAAGGCCGCAGGCTGTTAGGGCCTGCCGCGCTTCTCTCTTGCCATTCCGCCTCCATGCACGGCCAAGTCCGGGCGCGCCTTGGGCCCGGGGGCTAATGTCGGCGTTCTGGGAACGGGGGTCCCAAGACTTGCCTGCCTGCGGCCTGCGGCGTGGCTCAAAGGGGGGCCCAGCGTGGCCCATCCTCACCAACACAAACCCAAGACCCTCGCGAGGGGCCAAGCCTCGCGGGGCGGACGACGCGGAGCTTCCTCAGGCGCGACCTCGTCAAGCTGGCTCACGAGGAGGCGGAGAGATCAAGGCGGGGTACCTCACGAGGTGCCCGCGACGCAAGCCATGACGACCGGGGGCGCCAGGCGGGTGCCAGCCCGCGCAATGTCCTCCCTTCCTCTTTGGTGCAAAGGGGGCAAGCGCAGCCGCGGAGTACCGAGGCATCAGGCAAAGGTTGCCATTTTGGTGCAACGAGACCAAGACCAGGAGGACTACGAGACGGAGGTCACCGTGGAGCCCAAGACGGCATCATCACCAGAGCTTTGCGCAGGCGAAGACTACTTTTGTCAGGATAGTTGATACTAGCTGCCCCCCTTCAAAATAGCCCGCCATTGTTGGCTCCCTTCCCGCTCGATATTTGGGAAGAGGACCAGGGCCTCTATAAATAGGACCAGCCACCCACAGAGCAAAGGAGGCCGGAGGGATCGAAGGATAGAGAAGATCAGGTAGAGAGAGAGAGAAGGGTGACTGAGCTCCTCCCAGCAGTTCATCGCCCCAGCCAAGAATAGACCCTCACGAGGCTGTTCTTCCTTGTATTGTTCATCATCATCAGCCCAAGAGGCAATCCACCACACCACACACTGGAGTAGGGTATTACACCACAACGGTGGCCCGAACCAGTATAAACCTTGCATCTCTTGTGCTGTTCTTTCTGTAGTTTAGATCTTGGCGAGGCGGAGGGGTGCAGGTAGGTAGGAGGCGAAATCTTCGCGCGCACCCCAGTGTTCGAACCTCAAGGGTCTGCCGGAACCCGAAATACGACAAGTTCAAACGGGTTAACCATGTGGCCTGAATCACACACGCAACTAAAATCTGAACCGTGTTTTATGCATCCTCCATCGCAAACATTTTGCACCTTTTTTTACGATTTTCATACACCACCGTTTGCGATTACTGCATCGCACACAGTTTCTCGAAGGGTCTCTGATCGTAGTGTCGCATTAGCAGCATCCTGCAGTAGTGAGAATTACTTTGAAAATTATGTTAGGAAGCATTCCACATCAAAAATTCTGTTTTTATCATTTACCTACTCGAGGACGAGCAGGAATTAAGCTTGGGGATGCTTGATACGTCTCCAACGTATCTATAATTTTTGATTGTTCCATGCTATTATATTATCTGTTTTGGATGTTTAATGGGCTTTATTATGCACTTTTATACTATTTTTGGGACTAACCTATTAACCGGAGGCCTAGTGCAAATTGCTGCTTTTTTGCCTATTTCAGTGTTTCTCAGAAAAGGAATATCAAACGGAATCCAAACGGAATGAAACCTTCGCGAGGATCATTTTTGGAACAAACGCAATCTAGGAGACTTGGAGTGGACGTCAAGGAAGTAGTGAGGAAGCCACGAGGCAGGAGGGAGCTCCCCAGGGGGTGGGCGCGCCCCCACCCTCGTGGGCCCCACGCAGCTCCACCGACCTACTTCTTTCGCTTATATATACTCATATACCCTGAAAACATCCAAGAGCACCACGAAACCATATTTCCACCGCCGCAACCTTCTGTAACCATGAGATCCCATCTTGGGGCCTTTTCCGGCGCTTCGTCGGAGGGGGAATCGATCACGGAAGGCTTCTACATCAACACCATAGCCTCTCCGATGATGTGTGAGTAGTTTACCACAGACCTTCGGGTCCATAGTTATTAGCTTGATGGCTTCCTCTCTCTCTTTGGATCTCAATACAAAGTTCTCCTTGATCCTGTTGGAGATCTATTCGATGTAATTCTTTTTGCAGTGTGTTTGTCGAGATCCGATGGATTGTGGGTTTATGATCAAGATTATCTTTGAACAATATTTGATTCTTTTTTGAATTCTTTTACGCATGATTTAAATATCTTTGCAAGTCTCTTTGAATTACCAGTTTGGTTTGGCCTACTAGATTGATCTTTCTTGCAATGGGAGAAGTGCTTAGCTTTGGGTTCAATCTTGCGGTGCTCGATCCCAGTGACACAAAGGGACATGTATTGTATTGTTGCCATCGAGGTTAAAAAGATGGGGTTTATATCATATTGCTTGAGTTTATCCCTCTACATCATGTCATCTTGCCTAATGCTTTACTCTGTTCTTATGAACTTAATACTCTAGATTCATGCTGGATAGGGATCGATATGTGGAGTAATAGTAGTATATGCAAAATCGTTTTGGTCTACTTGTCACGGACGTGATGCCTATATACATGATCATGCCTAGATATTCTCATAGCTATTCCCTTTTCTATCAATTGTTCGACACTAATTTGTTCACCCACCGTAGATTATGCTATCTTCTGAGAAGCCACTAGTGAAACCTATGGCCCCCTGGGTCTATTCTCCATTATATTATTTTCCCATCAACTATCTATTTATGTTGCTATTTATTCTGCAATCTTTACTTTTCAATCTATACAACAAAAATACCAAAAATATTTATCTTATTATCTTTATCACATCTCACGTTTGCAAGTGGCCGTGAAGGGATTGACAACCCCTTTATCACGTTGGTTGCGAGGTTCTTATTTTTTTGTGTATTTGTGAGGGACTTGCATGTAGTCTCCTACTAGATTGATACCTTGGTTCTCAAAAACAAAGGGAAATACTTACGCTACTTTGCTGCATCACCCTTTCCTCTTCAAGGGAAAACCAAAGCATGCTCAAGAGGTAGCACCCGCAACTTCCTTTTGATTGCTGAAAAGGTCATTGATGTTTTTCTCACCTTGTATGCAAGACACAAGGCCTTTCTCAAGTTGGTCCTTCAACTTGGAATTCTCCTCCACAAGATGCACATGCTGCTCACAACATGGGTTAGTAGCATTTGCATTATCAATTAAAACCATATGAGGAAATGTGGCTTTCTCCTTGGTTAGCTTCACTTGGAGTTGATCATGAGACTCTTTGAGGCTAGCATGAGCACTCTTAGAGGCCTTGTGAGCCTTGTCAATTAGATCAAACTCCTCCTTGAGTCATGCATGGTCAACCCCAAGTCCGGCCTTCTCGAAATTGAGCACACGAGAGACAACAAGAGCATGATCAAGATATTTCTATAATTTAGCATGATCATCGTTGTGTGATTCCTCAAGAGACAAACGATGACCAAGCTCTTCCTCAAGCGCATTAGAGAGATCCGATATCTCATCGGTATAGTCACGACTATGCCCTTCCATCTTAGATATGGTCTTTTCACGAGCCTCGATCATGTCATTGGCTTCACCAAGTTGTTCCAAGAGAGCAGTGAAGTGCTTCTTGGTTTTACCTTTGAGCTTACTCATGAAAGACTCAAATTCATTCTCTTCCTCCTTCGCACCCTCACTTTCATCAATGCAATTCGTCAAGGAAGGATTAGAAGTGATGGTAGACTTGATGTTGGGGGTTACCTTCTTGGTGGCTTTAGCCATGAGGCACTTGGCGGTGATGTTTGTTGGGAAACGTAGTATGCAATTTCAAAAATTTCCTATGCTCACGCAAGATTTATCTAGGAGATGCATAGCAAAGAGAGGGGAGAGTGTGTCCACATACCCTCATAGATCGAAAGTGGAAGCGTTTGACAATGCGGTTGATGTAGTTGAACTTCTTATCGTTCTAACCAATCAAGCATCAAACGTACGACATCTCCGAGTTCTGCACACGTTCGGCTCGATGATGTCCCTCGAACTCTTGATCTGGCAAAGTGTCAAGGGAGAGTTTCGTCAGCACAACGGTTTGGTGACAGTTATGGTGAAGTGATCCGCGCAGGGCTTCGCCTAAGCACTACGTGAATATTACCAGAGGTGTAACTATGGAGGGGGGCGCTGCACATGGCTAACAATGTTTGTTGTGTGTTCTAGCGATGCCCCCCACATATATATAGGTTGGAGGGGAGGAGAGGCAGCCAAGGGGGCGCTCCAAGTAGGAGGAATCCTACTTGGGGTCCTCCCAATTCGGCCTCCCCCCTTTCTTATTCCTATTCGGGGTTGGAAGGGAAGAGGGGGAAGGGGGAATCCTATTCCCTTTTTCCTTTCCATCTTCCCCTTTCCTTCTCCAATTTGGCCAGCCCATATGGGGGGCACACCAGCACCTTTGTGGCAGGTGTGTTCCCCCTCTTGTCCCATTAGGCCCATATAACTTGTCGGGGGTTGCCCGGAACCCCTTCTGGTGACCCGATACGTACCCGGTAACCCCAGAACACTTCCGGTCACTACAAAAAAAAGACACATCCGTGACATTTTGGGCCGAACGAAAAAAAATTCTGTCATACATATGACACTTCTATGACGATAATTGTGACAAAACCCGGTATCATCATAGATGTGGTGGGCTCCTACTTCTATGACAAAAATTCATGATAGAAAATGGGCTTTTCGTCCTGGGCGGGCCGAAGACGCACCTGCATGACATTCTTTGGGCCGTCCATGACGGAAAAAACCGTGGTAGAAGCGAGGGGGAGAAAAATTTCGGGGAGTTCCCGGTTACGGTGGGAGGTCGGGGCCAAGCGATGCGACTTTCTCTCGTACACGTACGCGCGTGTGTGCGAGGCGTTGGCTCTAACTGAACCCGAGCAAGGCATTGGGCTCTAACTGAACCCGAGCGATTGCACTGCAGGCTACGCATTACTGAACCCGAGCGATCGATCGATGGCTGTTAACTGAACCCGATCGAGTGATTCCTTCGCTACTGCTACTAACTGAAGCCAATAGATGCTGCCTCTGGATGAACAGTGAGCGTTGCGGGGGGGGGGGGGGGGGGGGGGGGGGGTTGGATGAATAGTTCCCGGTGGGGGTGGATGAACAGGACCCCGTGGTGTTGCCTCTGGATTAACAAGACCCCGATCGATCAAGCCGGTTGGGGCTGGATGAACAGGACCCTGTGGAGGGCTGGATGAACAGGACCACCCCGTGGAGGGCATGATGAACAGTAGACGGTGGAGGGCAGGATGAACAGTAGCCCGTGGAGAGGGCTGGTTGAACTATAGCCGGTGGAGTAGCACGCGGTTGAGGCTGGATGAACAGGAGCCCGTGGATGAACAGTCACAGGTGGAGGCTGGAGGAGGTCGACGGTGGATGATCAGTAGCTCACGGAGGCTGGAGGGGGTTGACAGTGGAGATGAACAGTATCCCGTGGAGTCCCGTTTTGCGGTACGCCACACCCCTCCCGATGAATAGGACCCCCGTTTCGATCGTAGGAGGTCCATTTCGTCCGTTTTGCGGTACGCCACACCCCTCCCGATGAACAGGACCCCCGTTTCGACCGTAGGAGGTATGTTTCCTCCGTTTTGTGGTACGCCAAACCCCTCCCGATCAACAAGATCCCATTTCGAACGTGGCCGGTCGAACACAAGGCCGTTTCCTCCGTTCTGCGGTACGCCATGCCTCGTTTCCATCGCCTGTTCCATCCAAGCCCTCCCGATGAACACAACGCATTCCGTTGCCTCCCCATGAACATGATGCATTCCGTTGCCTCCCCATGAACACGACGCATTCCGTTGCCTCCCCATGAACACGACGATGACGCTGTTTCTCCGTTCCGACCCAGCCATGTACACGAGCCCTAGCCGTACATATGCGCGAGTAGGCGTTCGAGACCCCGCCCGTATGTACACATACGTGGCCGTATTTTCTTTCTTGCACCCTGGCCGCTATATGTACGTGTACATGCTACGTGTGCGCCTCTACTACGACACGTGCGCGCCTCTACATCGACGAGTATATATGTATGTACATGTTCGCGACCAGAATGACAACGCTACGTACGCTTCGACCAGGTGGGTCCCGACTGTCAGGCACTTCCTTGCGTGCGAAGATGTAGGTGGTGGGTCCCGGCAGTCAGGGGCAAACATTTTTTTCATGAAATACGGTGGCCCGTCCGGTGGGTCCCCGCTGTCAGGTGGAGGAATAATTATTTTGCGCGTAATAAGGACGCACTTCCTTGCTGCGACCGTGGACCAAGCTATCACCGGCTCCACGCACAGTACTCTTCCGATGGAAGTCGGTCGTTGACCACATTGACCACGCCGCGCCGAGAGCATACAACGGTGGACGATGGTGAGGCCTAGTAAGGGGACGACGTGTAGCTGGGGAAGACGCGGCAGTGGAAGCCCGCGCGGAGAGGAGTACGAGGGTTCTCTGGTTCGGCTGCGATGTGAGGATGCTGTCGCCGCAGGGCCTGACAAGCGGTGGGAATAGTAGGGGGCGGTGAGGCCTCTGTGGCAGCACAGCCGGCCACGGGAGGCAGGAGCATGCGGCACGACCGGCGCTGCTTTGGGCGGCTGGAGCAAGAAGACCAGAGGTTGAAGAAGCACTACGGCCGCTTGATGGACATCATATGGTCACTGGAGCTAGAATCATTCATATTGACTAAGTTGACAAAGCCCTTTGTCCCCGTCAACTTAGTAGGCCCACAAGTCAGCCTCCCACCAAGGTGGGTCCCAGCTAGCCGGGGGAGTATTCATTTTTTTGTGCATAATAAGGAGGCACTTCCGGTGGGTCTGAGCTGACAGCGGGGGAAACGATTTTTTCGCGAAATACGGTGGCCCATCCGGTGTGTCCCAGCAGTCAGGGGGAAATGATTTTCTCACAAAATACTGGTGGACCGTCCGGTGGATCCCTGCTGTCAGGTGGAGGAATAATTATTTTGTGCGTAATAAGGAGGCACTTCCTTGCGGCTGCCGTGGACCCAGCTGTCAGCCTCTCCATGTACATTACTCTTCTGATGGAAGTCGGTCGTTGACCACATTGACCACGCCGCGCCGAGAGCACCACGGCGGTGGACGACGGCGAGGCATAGGAAGGGTGCGACGCGGAGCCGGGGAAGACATGGCAGTGGATGCCCACACGGAGAGGAGTACGAGCGTTCACCGGTTCGGCTACGGTGTGAGGCTGCCATCGTCGCAGAATAACAGGGGTGTGGGTGAGTAGAGGGATGCCCTGGCCAGCGGTGGGAGTAGTAGGGGGCGCTGAGGCCTGCGCGGCAGCACAGCCGGCCACGGGAGGCAGGAGTAGGCGGTCCCGCCCGCACTGCTTTGGCGGCTGGAACAAGAAGATCAGAGATTGAAGAAACACGACGGACGTTGGATTGACATCCAACGGTTATGTCTGCTAGAATCGTTTGTTGATGTATATAATAACTAAAAAATCTTGCATACGCGTCAACTAAACAGGCCCACAAGTCAGACCACTCCCTCTTTTTTTAATAATTTATATATAGCTCATGGCAACTTCTTGTGCAATTTATTGCAGTCGTTTTTTGGTTGGCCAGGGCCAATTTTGCATATTTCTATGGGTTCCAAACTATTCTTAATACCGAAATGTCCAGCCAGATTTAAAGTACTTTGAAGATATATTTAAGGGTAAGTTCTTTTGGGCGATTCTACCAGAAATCGCTCCCCTCCCCAGCTTCTCCCAGAATCACCACTCTATATGTTTTTTACAATCCTAGCTAATTAGACCTTAACTAGATAGGATTGTAAAAAAAATGGAGTGACGATTCTGGGAGAAGCTGAGGAGGGGCTTATTCTGGGAGAATCGCCGAAAAGAACTGGCCCTAAGTTAGGTTAATGCCCAGTGAAACAGGAATATGAAAATGTAATAAAATTCAGAAATTATAAAGTAATTGCCAATTTGTCATCTGTTTCTATATTTACAACCCATTTCATATTACTTTCAAGATTTGCAGGCATCTTGAAAGAGTTGTAGCCCATTAGGGCGTAGAAAAATAAGTAGGCCTGGATTGGGTATTCTTTAGAAAAAATAAACTGGGCTCATTTTCACAAAGAAAAAATAGCTGGGCTGGTCACATGGTGAACATAAAATATAAGCCTGGGCTAGACGGGCCACATCCCAATTCAAACCTTGCTCCGTCTCAACAATACCAAACAAAAAAATACTACTCGAGTAGCTACGTCCCAGGTGTCAGCCAATCTTGTGCTGTTCTCTTGTCTATTGACTATATACGCTCCCAATGTCGTGGGTCCCAGATGTTAGAAAAACACTAGGAGGAAGCATTTTATTTTTCCATACGCTAACATGGTGGGCCCCTACTGTCATCCTCTCCACGTACTTCTGCCGATTCCTGTTGTTTGTTGACCATGTTGACAATGCGAGAGGGCGGCGCCACGGCGAGCGCACCAAAGCGCGCGGAGGACGTCGGCGTTAACGATTTAGGAGACGGTGGGGCGGTGATGCGTGCGCTGAGGTGCAGCCAGTCGTGGGAGGCGGAAGCAGGCGGCCCCGCCGGTGCTAGTTTGGTTTTGGCGGCTGGAGGAAGACAGGACTGAAGAAACATGACAGACTGTAGTACTTAACAACCTTAACTGAAACCAGCAGGGGCACTTAACAACCAAAGATGAAAGCAGTATGAGTACTTATACAGGTTCAACCGTACAAAGCACGCCTCGAACAGTGCTACTTCGCCTACAGTTAACCAAGGGTGAGGCCGCCAAGCCCCAGGACAAGGCCCAGGCAGCACCCCACGCATCCACAACCTTCTGAAAGCGGCTTCATCTCGCAATGTGGTCAATAAACAGGATATTCGCTTTAGAGCCATGGAAAAGCATGAACATAATCTTCTGTCCTATTCTCCAAGATGGACGGGCCTTCATTATTTGAGACCACCCATGAATAAGTATCTTTTCACCTCCAAGGGGAATTGAGTAGGTCGACATAAACATCATGTTGTGACCAAGCGCAAGTCTGACCCGACCATGGTCAGGCATCTGTATAGGAACAATAGAACTCGGCAGTTCCTGTTTCAAGAAGATCACAACTGTAAAACTGTGTATAAGCAATAGTTTATGAACAACATATATAACAGAAAACAGCTCGTACCATAAGTTTCTCGATACAGTTTGACCTGTTCAACGAGTGCAACAGTGGCACAAATATCCCACGTGGCCTTCCAGCATTGAAACGCCCCACAAGGACCTGAAGACGATCAATAAAGTGTAGGAACTTGTGGATGTCGATCCAGTCAACTTCAGTGCCATTAGTAATAGCCGAGTTATTACAGAGTAACAAACGAGCAGACTGCTTTACTCTGAAAAAACCTACACGTGCCACCAATTATAAGAAAATATTAGTTAGAAGTAGCATCTTCGTGAGAGATTCATTGCTACTTCTAAAGTTAAATTGTGATTAGTTAGACAGAATAGGTGGATTAAGAAGTAATTAAGGCAACAAGCAATAACCAGATACAAAACTAACATGGATGAACAATTGGAACGACATCGGGGTGGAAGATCACAGTGAAGATGAGACCAGGTTCTGCTATTTCCATCAACATTCGTGCGCCAACTTTCAGTCCGTAACACTTGAGAAAGTTTATCCAAGTTCGATCATAAAAAAGCAGCGATCTTCTTGGTTCATGAACCCAACTCGGAACTTATATCCATGGCTTGTCTTCACTGTGACCATTAAACTAGTGTATTCAGTTATGGCAAGGCCGAGCATCTTGAGTACATGTGTTCTGGCAGAGCAAATAATACACTGCAGGAAAAATAATATGAGAACACAGCATGTTCAAAAAAACCCCCACCCTCCCGGATAGAAAAGAGGATTCTAGGAACACACTATGCACGTTTCAAAATGTTATGTTAGGATGAGAAGTAACAAATGTGGCGTCTCGCCGAGGGTGCAGAAACCTATAGGGTACTCGCACTTTGGGCACTGCAAATGAAACACACTAGATTCGGTAGGAAGAAAAATGCATCAACGGCGGTGGCTACCATCCTAGGATTACCTGCGACCAAGGGACTTGAGTTTATCGGGTATGGATGAAGAATTCGTACTTGGTTCTGCATGAGAAAACCCTATGCAATCACCGAGAGGGAGTTTTCTCTGAACAAGTAGGCATGGGAGAAAGGGATTCAGGCCTAGTGAAATATTGCCGCTTCGTTCGTCCAACTTACTGCTAAAGCTGGAAAGGGGGGTTGTGATTTGACAGCTCATTGGGCATTACTGCGGCGCTACGACCGGGGTGTGTCTACCGTGAAGTTGTGCACTCTAATTTGTGCATATGGCACGTGGACCCCGTTGCCGGTTGCCCCACATATCAGCGAAAGGAAGTAGAACGACAGGAATAACTAGTTACACATAAATATATTTTTTGACACAGAGATACTCCCTCTGTAAAGAAATATACAAATCTTTTATATCACCGGCTCACCTTGCCGAGAAAAATACTCCCTCTACAATGCATGAGCATTATGGGGGTTCAGCTGAGAATATAATACTCAGATGTTTTTTTGAGGGACAAAAGCTGCTTTATTGAAGATTAACAGTCATAGGTATACAAATAATTTCGGGGGTTCCTGTGAGCCAAAGATGGCGTCCACAGGGCAAAGAAGTAGCAGCTTTTGCGAGCACATGCGCTTCAACATTACACTCGCGTTTTTCATGTATGATCTCCATGGTTTGGAACATATTCTTCTTCATCTTGATCTCGTCCATAATAACTTTGCTGGGCCCCAAGTATGCCTCTTTGATATGCTTGACTGTTGCTGAACAATCGGTGCTAATCTGAACTTGTTACAGGTTTAAGTCAAGAGCCAGAGATAGCCCCTTGCAACATGCTATTGCCTCTAGGATCTCTAGATCAGTAACACTTTCGCACACCAGTGACGATGCTCCAAGGAAGAAGCCTGTATGATCCCGACTCACAACTGCCAGGGCTCCCCTTTCACCATTGCGAGATAACGCAGCATCAACATTCATCTTCGCCCAACCCATAGCAGGAGGAGGACGCCACTTCTGCACTGAGCTAGTGCTTCTCGAAACCAGGTTCTGGACTTTGGGCCACAGGCCGACCCTGCATGTTTGGGGGCCCATGTGTTCTACCTCAGCGCTTTTCATATTGCAAGCGATCGGTACGGCGCTGGTTTTAGATGCTGTCACAAGGCGAATACACAAAATTGAATAAAGCACGGCAGCTGTTGGAATGAAATCAAACGATAGTTCCTAACCAGCAATCAGAGTTGCAATTCTATCAACGATATACCATGTGATAAATAATACTATCGTACTACTTATACACACAGGACACTTGTTTCACCATGCCAGATTATTACATCAAAATCTCTCGGAGGATAGATCAGTTAGGCAGTTGTGTGCTGCTACTGAAGAATTTCAAAGTTGATTTGGACCAGCTCTCCTTGCCAAGAAAGTTCGATTTTGACATCATCCCCTACCGCAAGATATTATTTAGATTTGAACCTTGACCATCCTTTAGCATCAATCATCATGCACCCATCCTTTGTACTTATGATATATTGAGCAGGTTCATTCACACCAAGGCTGCGCATGGTAAGAGAAACTTGGCCGCGGTCGCCCGGATTGTTGAACGACTCCCTCCTTGTTGTAGGAATTCTCTGTTTGCAAACAAGAAGACATACCAAAACAGTTAGATCAACACAGTGAATCATGTGAAACAACATGGAAAGAAAAAAGAACGAAACACTTGGGCGGCCAATGCTTACCAAGAAGGTGGACATGTCGGTTTTTGTAAGGACTTTGGTATATGAAGTGCGAACTGTAGCCCAGTCTGTTGCCGGTGCAACTGCACGGGCCGGAGCAGATGCAAGTGCAAGTGTTCATGCAGGTGCCAAAGCCGCTGCTGCTGCTGGAGATGGTGCTCCTTGTAGAGTTGGTGCTGGTGTCGGAGCAGGTGCCGGTGTCGATGCCTGATCCTCCAGTAGATCAGACTGATCCGCTGACGTGGTCGGTGCCCAATCCTCAGCTGGATCAGACTGAGTTGCTGCCACTGTCAGTGGTAGAGCAACTGCCGGTGCTCGATCTGTGCGAGACAGCGGCAATCGTGTCTGGTCTGCTATGATCAGCTTTCTAACTTGACTAGGATCCGTGACCGTGATCCAGTCCTTTTCTTCATTTCTTTTAAACGTGAGAAGGACTAATTGTGGCGTTTTTGTTAAACCAAACTGCAGTTCATCATAGGGATTCAGCTTGTACTCAGACAACAGACTGATCCAATTTTTTCCAGTAATATAAGTGATGGACAGTGCCTTCGTTACTGACACGACATAAGAAGTGAAACCTGCAAAAATAGCCATCATAGAGCAAACCAAACGGTTTATTCTGTGATGAATGTCACATGGCAAAATCTGCATCGTAAAATTGCGAGAAAAGAAAGAAAACATGACATTAAATCAATAAGATTTAGACAGTAAATTAATAAGATTTACTTGATGTGACACGAGTGAATCCTTACCAGGAAATCACTATGTTGAAGTACTAAACAGAAGATTGATCATTCAACTATGCGTGGCATGTAGGGGCCCCGCCTACTCCCACAAGCAGGACAGTCCAAAGGTCGTGACAAATCGTATGGACCGAACATCCATGGGGCTGGAAATCCTAGTGGGTGCGATAAACCCTGCAATGCATACAGATATTGGAGTGTAACCATAATTGATAAACCGTCCTCACAAAAAGTATGATATGGATACTTCAAAATATACAGACTGAATTGAGTGGACAGACATTAACATAGACCGTTCTCAGGACTGACCACACACCAAAAGCGGCAGTACTAATAAACAATACAGGGTTCACAAACACAAATCAAGTACTGAACAATAGTAATTACTACAGACAAGCAAAGTTGCACTAACTAAACTCTGCAGACTATTTTTTGCCACCGACCTACGGGATGAACCCCGCATAACTGACAAGGCCATGGACTTCGTGTGAGATGTCTACATGCACCATCACCATCCTGTCAACCTTGGAGAATCTAACAGAGTGGTCTTTCCACTCATAAACATGATGATGAAGACATGCCGCATCAGATTTGTTGGGAAGCTTTACAAGAACCACACCCTTCGTAATCGAAGGCACAACCAGGAAATTGTTGTGGTCAAGTACAGCCTCAAGAACACGTCTGGCAACAATGCTACAAGAAAACACTAGTTCAGGACACGTGGCGACAAGGACACAACAGCTGGATAGTTCAGCAGTAGAACTCATCATCAGGTCTTCCAGTTCACACGACATGACTTTGAGAACTTCATCTCCACCGCGGACCTGGTTCTAATTCAAACAGAAACCATATTTTATTACTACCTCCATTCAGAAATATAAGATGATTTTCGATATTATACTCCATATATGACTACATATATGCACAGAAATGAGTGAACAAAGACACTAGAACATGTCTTCAAAGGCATGAGAGCAGAGGGATTACATGCAATATCCATAACACAAGTTACTGAGGCAAATATACCCTCTTAAAAGGTAGCATTGATTTTCATAAAGTACTCCCTCCGTCCCAAAATTCTTGTCTTAGATTTGTCCAGATACGGATGTGTCAAGTCACATTTTAGTATTAGATACATCCGTATCTAGACAAATCTAAGACAAGAAATTTGGGACAGAGGGAGTAGTTGAAAGTAATCTATAAGAAATCCGTGTCAACCTATTGCATGTTTTGGTCAAAAGAGGAATTTAGAACCGTCATTTGGCACACAAAAATCACATGCAAGATCACCCGGAAAGTTGTACTACTAGTACTAGTACTGCGTGTTAGATGAAAAAACACGATCAAGATCGAGAAAAAGATCGTCAAGAAGAGATATTACCTGGACTTGCTTAATGAGGGATCCCAGAGAGGGGGGCTTGGACAGGGCGATGGCTTTGAGCTTGTCTGTGGTAGTCTCGGCAGGGTGCTTGCGCTTCTTCGTACCATGAGCCTCGACGGTTTTGGCCGGAGCCATAGACATCACTTCGGCCGGTGCTCCAGCATCCATCAAGAAACTGTCAAATAGAAATAAAAGAAAAGAAACCATAATCACAAACCCAAAAGAAGAAAAGAGAGGGAGTTATAGGATCAGTCTCGGGGTTGCAAGACCGGGCCTTGGCCAGAATCAACACCATTGATGCGCTCACCTTTCCTTCTTTGGGAGAGAAGAACAATGGCAGAAGCAGGTCGGGGTTTTCTTGAAGAAATGAGTAAAAAGATCAGGCAGAAGCGAGGGTTGGGTAGAGACGAAGCTGAGAGAGAAGAGTGAAATGATGGTTGCTTTTTCCATCCAACTTACTGCTGGAAAGGAGGGGGTTTTGCGATTTGACGACTCATTGGGCATTACTGCGACGCTTTGATCGGGGTAGTCTACCATCACTCTACTACGGAGTAATTTAGTGCATGGCTGGTGGACCCCGATGCTGGCTGTCCCACACATCGGCGAAAGTGAGTACTTTAGTGCATGGCTAGAGGAGGATCCGCACGGTAGAGCGTGTCCACTATTTTTCAGAAGAAAAAAATGATTACAGCAAGCGTTTCCACTCTTACGACGGAGGAGTGCGAAACACGGCAGCCACTTGAACATACACAGTGCTCCTACTACTAGGCATGTGCAGTGGTTCATACGTCAGTACTACACAATCTTGTTGCTAGTGTAGTAAGATATGACGATAAAAAATGATGTTGTGCGCATGTCAACTACTCCTATATGTAACATAGTACCGCTTTTTTGACTGTCCGGTCGAGAATGGACGGTGAGATCAATGTTAACAGAACTAGGTCCACAGCGCACGGGGAGTATGGTGCTACAGTACTCCATGAAACATGAACCACATGAAGCACGAATAGTGTTAGGCAGGGTGTATGAAGGGTGCACGGGATGGGAGCAAAAGTTCCCTTCTCGACCCACTTTTGGGTGTTTGGCAGAGTGCATGAAGGGTGCATGAGTCCACACTAGTAGGTTGACAAAAATACACGAAGAGGAAACAACAATATTGAGATGAGAATGCAACCAAACACACCCACATTCTTTGTGCTACAGTGACTGATCTGCACTGTGTGAGTTTGATCCAACGGTCATGTTGCGCCGAGACATGGACATGCCCATGCACAGGGTTTAGCCCGACGGCCGGCATCATCGCGCTGGCATGACGGTAGGCATTGCACAGCCGCAACACGTGCGTGGCAACTTGGTTCACCAAGTGGCTGAGGCGATCCTGGACCTCGTCACGATCGGCCCGCTAGCGCTCCAGCCGGCTCCCCTGATGGCCTATCGTATCTCCTGCTTTCTGCAGCAACACCGCCGACGCCTCGAGCATCTTTGTGGTGGACGCCTCCCGCTTTTGAAGCTCCGTGAACTCCCGCACATAACGAAGGAGCATGGCACTCCTCTCCTCCTTGAGCTCACGGAGCTCCACGTCCTTGGCCCTGAGCTCCGTATCCTTGGCATGGAGCTCCTGTGTCAGGAGCCTCACCTCGGACTCCATGATCTGCTGCGCCGCCATGGCACCAGGTAGAAGCAATGGGGAGAGGAAGCAAAGGGGGCGAAACGGCTGAAAGGCAATGCAATCTACGGGAAGGCGGAGGGAGCGGGGAATCTTTTGGTTTTCACCACGGTAAAACACCAGTCGATGACTTCTCACATCAGGGAGCAGTGGGTACAGGCGGAGTCATCGTGACTAATTGCTGCCGCGCCTGCTCCCGTCAATCAAAAAATTAAAAGTCCTGCCGCGCCTGCTCCCGTCAATCAAAAAATTAAAAATCCTGCCACACCCAAACACCAGAGCAACGCCGCAGTGGATATTTAAATTTACCTGCCGGCAAGTAGATAAAAAAGGGGTGAAAAACAAATGTGGCGGCGGCCTAGCTAATCGGTCGAACTAGCCCAACTAGCTAGCCACCGTGCTTCACTGATGTACTCGGCGGGAAAGGTGGTCTTTCGTGATTTGACGACTCATTTACTTGCTTCGGCGCTACGACTGAGGAGGACCCAGAAAACGCGCGGTAGGGCGTCCCACGTCGGGAAGAATATATGCGTGCACCACCCGGGAGGACCCCGAAACCGCGCGGTAGGTTGTGCCACGTCTCGGCACGGAGGAAAAATGTGCGTGTAAAAATATACTGTATCAGACGTAGTAGAGTACCCATGGTTCGACCTCGGGACCCAGCCAGTCGGTTGAAAACACCCCACTAGCCACACAGCTTCATCATGCAAACGTGGCACGAAGGATAGATGTGGTAAGCTCCGTCTCGACCAGCCACAACGTCTCTTGTTCTAGGCGATTCTTCTATTTTTCCAAGTTTTTTTAGTTGTAATAACACCACGGCAAGCTAGCGCCGCTCTTTGTGTGTGCCCGTGCAAAGGTTAGACGATGGAGATAAGAGAGATTGAGATCGCAGACCTGGGACCCACCAGTAAGTGAGATAACGGTCATGCACGTGTTGACGAGGCACTCCCTCTACTCTACTCAATGCATGTACTGTATAAAATCAAGTTATGGGACAAAGCCAACAACCGTTCGTTTTTTCAGGCTATCGACTTACGCTTTGTAGTCCAGGTTGCTAGTTCAAATCTCGTCTTTCAGATTTGTTAGTTTTAGGTCCAAATTTGATTAATGAAAAGTGGGACCCCCGTGTGTTGTTTCGATATTTCAGTGTAGGATGGTTTTTTTGAACAAACACTTTGCGCGGTTAGACAAGTAACGGCATGAGTTACACGTTTTTTGCAAGTTTACGAACAAAAATGACAGCGGCATAGAATATCACATCCACCCTGCAGCTTAGATACTATGGTGATACGAGTTTTTACACCGTTGGAAGTGAGATCCAATGGCTTGGGAGTAGTCTTTGTAATTATGCGCAATTTCCAAACTCTCCAAAGGTGTTTTTGCAAATAAAACATTCAGTCCTCGTGTGTGCCGCTGCATCTTCGATCCAACGGCTCCCTGGTGCTCATATTAGGTGCTCCCCGTAGCTTAATTACCCGCTACGGTGATTGGAGTAGTTGTGGGCCGAATGCTACGAAACTATAATCTAAACCGACGGAATAAATGCCTACACAAATTAATCCAAGGTTGGAGTGCCCCTCGCAATGTAAATAGCTCCGGCTTTGCGAGGGATGGAGAGGTAGTAGCTTCAACGCGTGGAAGATACGGTGTGAGAAAGCGAGGTCAATCGAGAGACATATAGATACAGAGACAAAGTGAGTGTGGTCCGACATTCATTGAACAAATATATATGCTCTGGAGAGATATTGTCTGATTGAGCTTTTTGGCAAGGGTGAGGGCTGTAAGATAGAGCTTGAGAGATCATCTAGTCACAGACGTGTAGATATATTTTGTGCGTGAGAGGAAGCAAGGTCAACCAATCACATAGGGTTGCCGTGCGATCGAAAGAGTGAGACGGGTTGGAGAGAGTGACCTGGATAGACGATGTGCGTGAGAGAGTATACAATGTGAATAGGTCGAATTGGGCTCAACATGGTGATATATCGTTTTTGTCCAAGAAAGAGCGAGGTCAATCGAGACATACGGAGAGAGAGAGAGAGAGAGAGATTGAGTGAGCGTGGCCCACCATGAGGTCGAAAGAGTGGTGGCGGCTTGGATGGACTAACCTAGATAGACAATCTGCGTGAGAGAGTATAGAGTGTGTCGATCAAGGCCCGAACAGGGAGATATATCATTTGTGTGTGAAAGAAAACGAGGTTAAACGAGACTCAGATAAAGAGAGAGATTGAGCGAGTGTGGCCCACCGTGTGGAAGAAAGAGTGAGACAGTCTCGAGGGAGTGACCTAGATATACAACATGCGTGCGTGCACATGCATGAGAGGTTGGGGGGCTAGATAGGCAATGCATGTATTTAGCACGAGAGGGTGAGAAGGAGAGGGGGGAGAGAGAGAGAGAGCTCGGCATGGGGTGCAATGGCGGGTGTGTGAGGTAAATACATTTGGTAACAGAGTGGGAAAAGGGGTTGTGTAGTTGAGAGACTAAGATCGAAACATGGAGAGAAAGAATGAACGTGTGTTGGAAACTGATAGCTTCCTAAGGTGGTTAGGAGAGGAAGATTGATCGATATAGGAAGTATGTAGGGTTTGTTCGGGAGGTGGGGGGCTAAAAACAACATTTGAATGTACATAGTACGAGACTTAATATCGATGTTTCAATTCGGTGTACATTGTAGGATTTGAACAGAGGACCAGGCATATGGGTAATTATTTCGAATTCGTGCCATACTAAGTTTTGAAAAGTTGACATTGACTCAGTTTGTTGTGCTATTTTGTAGGTCACATTTTTGAATCCATCCAAAAGTTTTCTCACTACCATGGTGTTCATCATATACATATGAATTTGTATTAAAAAAGTAGCGTGGATACAGTGAAATGCGAAATCCACGTTAGAATTAGAGATCGCTACGTGACACACACTCTAATTCAAATAACTAACTACGTGACACACACTCTAATTCAAATAACTAATTATGTGAAACACACTCTAATCCATGTTAGCGTGGGTACCGTTTAGATTTTTTTTTCAAATAACTCCTCATTAGTTAATTTATAGTACTCCCTCTGTTCACTTTTATAAGACCTTGAAGACATTTCAGACAATGTGCAAAACAGTTCATTTTAAGTTGTCTGAAACGACTTACAAAAGTTAACGGATGGAGTATCTCGTTTCGAATGACTAATTATTGCAAGGAAAACACGGGCATCGTAATACATACAGATTCGTTTGCAAATGAAAGAAGATTCGTTTGCATTCTCAAATGTAGGCGCACCAGGAAAACCAGGGTCGTGACGGGGTGGACGCTGCTTCGGTGCCTTAAAGGCAACTGCCTTTGGGTCACTAACATGTGGGCCAGCCACCTGTTGGGCCCATATGTCATGGACACAAAGGCAGTTGCCTTAAGGCACCGAAGCATAGTCCTGTCGGGGTGGTCGCGTGTGTCAGACGGACGCGTAGCACCCAGCCACCCACCCCCCCTCCCCCGCCAAAAAAGGACAACGACAATATAAGTTCGCGCACATTTTGGATTGAAATATCTGGCGGCCCCAATCCATCCCTGCAAAATCTCTCTTCTCCACCACCCCCTTCCGCGCCCAGATTGCTCAAATCCCTAATTCGCCGCCAACCCTCGAATCGCCCCTCTTCTCATCTCTTTCCCCACCGTTCCCCACCTTTCTGCCGGACGACGACCACGAAGACGACGGTCGCGCTTCACCACCCCACCAGAGCTACCTCATCTACGCCCTCGTCCACCGCACCGGGTGGTCCACTGACAACGTCGGCCGCCGCAACCGACGTGCCTCACAGACACCGAGTTCCACCGCATCAGGTGGGCTTCACCGACGCCGTCTCCTAGCTCACCGGGGCTACTTCACCGAGCACATCATCGCACCTCCGCCCCCTGAGGCCATTGGGGCTTCACCAACGGTCTCGTCCATCGCATCGTAGCACTCCGCTGCCACTCAAGATCTGCATCCGTGCGCGGCCAGCCAACGCCAGCGCATCACCGTAAACGGCTCTGAAGTGACCCGCACTCTAGCTAGGCGAGCATGCCCAAACGCCGGCCCGAACTAGGTATCCACACATCACTCCCTTGTGCACTGTTCCGACGATGGTTGGATATCCTCTCACTGCTCTCTTAGCTTACACGCCTATGCAACTCTGACCTTAACTCTTATTTCTTCTGGAGATATCATATGAAACAAGCAAATCCATATTTTAGCCAAGCATGACGGCGCTACGGGATCTGGTACACATCCTGCACACCCGTATAACCTTGTAAGTATCTGTCCTCCGGTACAACATAAAGGTCGATTCCTCTTATTTGATCAACCATTCACCGTGTCAAAAATGCAGAGGGGGATGCAAGGAGCACAAGGCCTGCACATCCAAGCAAGTGGTAACATGGACTTGTACATGGAACATCCCAAGCGCAAGCAGAGCTGCAGTGAGCCTGTACAATGAGCTAGCGTAAGTCCCTGCATTTCATTTAATTTGTACTGGCATTCGTGTATGATTTGTGTGGAGTGGCTGATCCATGAACTCAAGTTACCAGGGGCGAACATTTAACTTAAAAAATACGAAGGCACTTGCACTCCGGAAATCAACATAACTTGAGAAATGTGAAGCTACATGCACTTTGAAAACCAGCTAATGATCCAAAGTAGTTCAGATTATAAACACTAAATGATGCAAGCACCAAAAAACACAAAATGCAACATGGTGTACAAGGACTACAAACATGGTCTGTATCTGCTTGAATTATTCGTTCTCTGGCTGAAAATATCGAAGTGTAATTGCACGTATAACCAGTGCGCAAACTGCATATCAATATATCTATCCTGCACAAGTATGCCAATAGTTTCAAACAACATATTAGAAAAGTATTTATGCTATGTTGTCATGATACGGGGACTTTCTAGTAGATGGCCTCGGTGTTTCCTCAAGCTATGAAAATGCACTATAATTTGCTTGTCATCAATGCCTGCAAATCTCTGTCTCTCTCAACATAGTAGATCATCATTAGACACTAAATCCTTCAATGAGCTTGCAAAATGCTTGCATTAGATCCCTCATTAGACACTATATGTTCATCACCAGGAGCATGTAAAATGTTTGCATCAAATCCTTCATTAGCAGTCTGTTCATTAGACACTTTAGGCTCAACAAGAACATGAGCTTGTATGTTTGCACCGGAAACTTGATTAGATACATCAGATTCAGTCAGTTCAGTATTGATTGGGGGAGTTATAAAATAAGTAGAAATTGGTTTCATTTTCTCATAGATTCCCTACATACAAGCAATTTTACAACACCGTCAGGTTTAACTATTGGCTAGAAATTGAAGAGTTGAATTATATATAATCAGGGATGTGATGTACCTGCTTGTTGCACATGCTACTCTTGCAAGCTACGACTGTCCGTTTGCGCAAGCTCGATGCCATGCCCGTGCTGCCGCCGCTGCCTCCCACACAGGCTACACCCAGGGTTGGATCTTCATCTTCTTGTCCTTCCGTTCGCTTGAAGCCCGGCGACTGCCCTCCAACGAGGGTGCGAGGAAGTGCTGTCTCGGTCTGTCCAGCGGCGGCTAGGTTAGGAGCGAACCAGACTAGAGGCTGGAGCGAATGAATTGGGATTTTTCCTGCTGTCGATCGATATGGGAGGCGCTCGTTTGGGCCGCGAGCCTGCTATAGGGCCTGCCTTGCACTTCTGTTATTGGCGCATCTAAATTGAAACAGTTTTCTTCATTTTTTACATTGCCTGCTCGTGCGTTGGGACGAACAAAACTAGCGTGGGCCAACCTGGACGACTCAAACTAGGTGCACACTTTCCATCCACCTGAGGCGGCCGCCCATACCAGCCCCCATGGTGGCGTCGCCCCTTTTTGCGTGTATGATTGGATAGTGAAAAATATTCAAGTGGCGCTTTTGATTTACCCACAGAATGGTTGAATTGCTTGTTTCTATCAATTGAGTTCGCCAATAATGTGAAGGATGCCAGTCTTTTCATCCTATTATAGATTGCTTAGATCTCGATATGCCAAAAGTAATCGCATGAAATATACAGTAAAAGCCAGTGTGATGTGTTTGGCTACAACTAGTCTGACTACACGTCCTCATATAACATATCAAGGACGCACCATCTTACCAGGTTAACCATTCGACTTACCCATGCAGTGTGGGAAGAAAGAAGTATTGGGACTGCGTATCCAAGCAATTGATGCCATGGACTCCTTCGTACAACCTTGTAAGCGAAAAAGAAGTTGCAGTGTGCATGTACAAAGAACTAGCGTAAGTTCAGTTACCTGCTTCTCGGAATTTTAGTTAGCCACTTATTGCAAAATTGTTCAATTACGTTGCTTGGCTTAATTTAGTTTGCTACTGATTACATAATGGCACAGCCTGTTAATCATATTGTAGACTACGCCTATCTATGTGTTTGATACTTACTATTAAGAATTACCTGTTTGCCTTAACTTAAATATCTACTTGTGTTTTTAACTGCTTTGCTGCTGCAACATCGGGTTACAATGATGTTAATAACTACTTTTCAGCATCCAATTGAAACTCTTTAATTCCTTGTTTGTTTAACTGGTTTGCTGTTATAACTCCCAGTTGAGATGTTTTGCTAACTTCAACTTTTCTGAATCCAATCGAAACTTTATTGGCAAAACAGGTTAGCCCAAGATCAAAGAGCGAGGTCCCCATGGACGTTGCATCATCCCACAGCAGTGGCACTGGCCCAATCGTGCATTATGAATTGCCAACTGCTGATGCT
Source organism: Triticum urartu (assembly GCF_003073215.2). Lineage (NCBI taxonomy): Eukaryota > Viridiplantae > Streptophyta > Magnoliopsida > Poales > Poaceae > Triticum > Triticum urartu. The sequence goes on from NC_053028.1 coordinate 282,397,725, forward strand.
CTAGAGGGTAAACTAGTGGTAGAAAGAGATTCTGCTTCTACACTTAGAGATGAAGTTGACATGTTGAGGAAGCAAACAGCACAATCACAAGCAGTACTCAAGACAACCATTAAATATTTAGTGGATTTCAAAATGAAGCAAGCTGAGACTGACCAGATTGTTAAGGTCCTGAAGGAAAAAGGGAAATTAAATTCCTACTTGGTAAATCATAGGTGAAATGTTCTTTCCATAGTTGAATAATCTTTGTGTTGTCTGTTCATGTAATCAATCAAACCATTTGTTTTAGAGATCATGTAATAATTGTTTTTTTTGTTTTTTTGTTTATAATTTTATTTGAGCACAAGTCTGTATTAATTGATAAGACTCGGAGACATTTCATTTGGATTGTTGTGCCAAACCTACAAATATGCCAATCGGGCTGAATGTGCATTCAGCAATAGTAGTATAGATGGACCATAAGTGGCATGCGTCGGAAAGGGCCAAGATGCTGGCTAAAAAAAGGATGCTGTTGTAGCCAAAAAAAGTACAGCGGCCTGGCTTATGTATGTTAGTTGATATTATTGATCCATATACTCTATAAGTGTTTATATGTCTGTTAGTTCCATACATTCTTGGTTGATTGACTCGGTATTTGAATCATGATACATCACGTGTGTACATATCTAAATGGGAGTACACATTATGCTGCGTGTGACACTTGAGTTGGACATGAAGTGTTCCAAATATTCAAATTCACCTTAAACTGGATTCTAGTTTCTGAATTTGAGTATCGGCATTTGTAAACCATATTCATATATGACAGTGGAATACATCTTTGTCGTCCTTTTGAAGATATATAAAAACACATAGAATGATTTATAATGATTCATATAGGAATACAAAATGGATTCGAATTTAGTTGCCAGGGTAAGCGTGGATGCTTGTTGTCCCAAAATTCGAAAGAAACAGCAAAATGTCCACTCCCACATCGGCTGCCCGAAGCCAAGTGTTTGGGAGATGGAAATTACTGTCTACCCATTACACGGACAATCCATCGACCCGATTTCCACTGCTCTAAATAGGGGTAGGTTAGTAACCTCAATTAGACATGACACGACCGCCTCTAAGCCCATTCCGACACGGTGGGCATCAAGCATGGGCGGCAAAACTCATTTGATTCAAGCTCGTCCGAAAGACCTCTGTTTCTCCCCCCATTCCCCATTCATACACGGTGGGCGGCAAAACACCCTCTCCTCGTCCGAAATAGATGTAGGCTAATATTTTAAATAGGAGCAGATGTGTGACTTCCATCAGACGTGACACAACCGCCCTACCTATCAGCCCTGTTCATATACCGTGGGCGCCAACCGTGGGCGGCAAAACACCCTCTCCTCGCCCGAAATAGTTACCGGCAAATATTTTGGAGATGCGAGATTACCGTCCTATCCCCAACCGACGAGACGTCCAAATTTGAAACGGGGGATAAGTTCGTCACTTTCCCATATTTCAGACAGGCGCGTCCCAAAAACAAGGTTCCCGGTACCTCTCCCTCCATTTTCCCATTCATACACCGTCCGCGCTAGAACACCCCATTCCCACACCAGCCTCCGTCCGCCACCCCATCCATCGCCGCCGTCCTCCACCACATCCATCGCCACCGTCCTCCACCATGCCGGAGCGCCAACCAAGACCGCATAGTCCACTGCTAGAGATGGACGTTTCTCATCCACGGTGACGGACCAATCGCCTTGCATCGCGTCCTCTCACTTCATCGGCACTGTCGTCCTCTTTGCCGGGGCCGCTCACACGACCTTCTCTTCCACCGCAACGGGACTTATCCCCTGATGCACCCGTCTACCGTCGCAGATCTGCTTCAACGCCACCGACAGCCATCGCACCCCCGATGCCTACACGGCGCCGCAAGAGAGGTGGTACTTCATATCTCCTCCACTTTTTGATCTCAACCAGAAAATAGATCTTAACTTGGTTACTCTACTTTCTTTTCAGCTCTTAGAATTTAGTTCTTAGTTTGAAGCAAACAATGGATGCTAAATATCATTTCTCTAGTTTGCAGCTTCAAATCTGCCATGGCACAGCCATAATACGGTTTAATTGATCATGCTTAGGGTTTAATTGATCATGTTGGTTCCGTGGTGGTTTCTTTAATAGAAATCAGAGGGGAAACCCTATTTTGCTAAAAAAATATATGCTTAGAGTTTCCCCCTTTTATGATCACTATACGATCAGAATACATGCTTCGTGTCATAATAACTGCTCCACCCATCAAGCTAAACAAGCTTAGTTGTTCAAATACGAATATTTTTTTGCGGGTGATTCAAATACGAATATGATATTATTAAAACAGAGTTGTTTAATTGGTCAGCTAAATGTTCCTAAATTAGTTTCGAAAATGCATGTTCGCCGCTCGGGTGTGTATCTCTGTGTGTGGTCTGGTCAGCACGGTTGGGGAGGTGAACTTTGCATATGCAGGGGGTTTATAGGGAGACACTCTCCGAGTTGAAACCGCAATGCATTCCATAGATAATCTGACTACTTTTATGTTTTCATGAATCTCAGATTCTGAACAGCATCATAATGATTATGAGCTTGCGCGCATGAAAATAATAAAGCAGAGCAATGCCATGGCTGTCAAACTTGGCATTAAGGGACTGAAATCAAGTCTGGATGCAATGCAATGCAAACACTCTCCACCTACAGATTCATGCTCAGAATATGATCCTAATAGTGATTCTGAGCTAGAGGGAGACCTAAGTCAATGTAGCTCCCTAGTGGAGGAGTCAGAGGAAGATGCCCTATCTTATTCACCCATCAAGGTACTTGCTCTAACTTTCCAAGGTTACATTGCTCGCACATGTCTTGCAACTGATGCTTTGCATTGCTTCTACTTTGTTGAACTGCCATTAGCTTAGTTTACACATCGTGTATGTGAATACGCCCTTCCTATCCATTTTCAGTACATATTCCATCTGTCATCATACCAATTTATCCATTCAAATGTTGTTCTTGTGTATCAGACGTTCAAAAGGAAGAGGGCGATTGCTGATCGTGGAGGAGCACAAGCAAAGTATTCGGAAAAGGTAGTGGCACCTGATAAATCAAATAACCCACTAGGTGTAGTTGCAATATCACCTGACCCACAAAAATACACCAACTCTAGCAGGCTCTAGCCCTACTACACTAGTCATTTCTGATGCCCCAACTCAGCAGACCCCAACTGCAACAAACAGTATGATTATGCCAGTTGACATAGCACCAGCTGTACGACGCAAAACCCCCATTCCAGCAAAGAGTACACCAAATCCAGTTACCAAATCCCTTTTCGAACCAGAGAGGGCCCCAATTGCAGCAAATAGGACCCCTGTTCCATTTCTTCCCAGTTTAGAA